>NC_084570.2:37594160-37816660 GCF_033978685.3 Nerophis lumbriciformis | reverse complement strand
ATATTAAAAAAAAACGATTCCGATATTACATTTTAAAGCAGGCCGATATTATCGGACATCTCTAGACATAATGTATCATAGTTTTCCTTTTTAGCAGTAGCACTTTGAATAGTCGGTTACAATTATTGTATTTTTAGTGCTGTTAAGTTTTTAAATCACATAAATCACACTTGTTAATTGTAGTTAATCACAGTAAATTACTTGCTTGCATAATTCAAATTAACTTTGAAAAAGACCCTAACATTGGTTGATCCGTTATTAATGCAAGCATTTTTTTTACCTGTGTAGCCGACTGCATGTAAAGTAACTATATATATAGTATATGTATGTATATGTATATGTGTGTGTGTATATATATATATATATATATATATATATATATATAAATATAAATATTTATGTATATATGTACATACATATATATAATGTGTATGTATGTATATTAGGGGCGTAACGGTACACAAAAATTGTGGTTCGGTACATACCTCGGTTTAGAGGTCACGGTTGGGTTCATTTTCGGTACAGTAAGAAAACAACAAAATTAAACAATTTTGGTTATTTATTTACCAAATTTGTAAACAATGGCTTTATCCATTTAACATTGGGAACACTATAATAATTCTGCCCACGTTAATCAACATTAAACTGCCTCACGTTGTTGCTCAGATTAAATAAAATGACAAATCTTTTCTTCTATATATAAAAAGGGCAACATTAAACAGTTTCAAGTCAACTCATCATGCTTAATTTATTATAGCATTTGTGAAGCCTGTAGTAGATTTTTATTATGTAAATGTTATATTTTTATCAACATGTGATAGCAGGGACCCTGCCATTCACAACTAGGCTGCTACATTACTAATGATTAATGTAACTATAGCTGAAAAAATAGTACAATAGCAATAGGAGAGACTACACGCACACACTCACACACACACACACACACCGCAAAATGAACTAACGTTACGCTAAAAGCTAATTAGCCTTCACCTCAAGCCAGGACTGCGAGCGAGCTGAGCTACAGTTTAAGTTTCTAGAAGGTCAACGGGCTCATAGTGATGTTACTAGTAGTTGACTGGGAGGTGTTTATTATAATTTGGGGAGAGTACGCTGCCTTATGCTCACCTGCTAAACACCTATTTGCTCGACGCTGAAGCGCTGACTACATGCGCTCTGAATATGCACTGCTGATTGGCTGTTACCGCTCTGAATACGCACTGCTGATTGGCTGTTACCGCTTTGTATGTAACCAAACAGATGGTTGTGTGGGTGAGACAATGCTGGGTGCTGAGACAGAGGCAGAAGAAGCAAAGCAGCTTGTTAAGACTTTAGCTTAGAAACTCGTTCGGTACACCTCCAAACCAAACCGAAACCCCCGTACCGTAACGGTTCAATACAAATACACGTACCGTTACACCCCTAATATATATATACCGTACATATATAGTATATATATGTATGTATGTATATAATATGTATATATGTGTGTATATATATATATATATATATATGTATATATATAATCCCAGGAACACCATTTCTACCATCAGCCCGGAGGTTGGGTCTTAGGTGCAGTTTGGTGTTCCAACAGGACAATGACCCCAAACACACGTCAAAAGTGGTAAAGGAATGGCTAAATCTGGCTGCAATGGCCTTCCCAAAGTCCCGACTTAAACGTATGGACAATGCTGAAGAAACAAGTCCATGTCAGAAAACCAACACATTTAGCTGAACTGCACCAATTTTGTCAAGAGGAGTGGTCAAAAATTCAAGCGTAAGCTTGTGGTTGGCTACCAAAAGTGCCTTATTGCATTGAAACTTGCCAAGGGACATGTAAGCAAATATTAACATTGCTGTATGTATACTTTTGACCCAGCAGATTTGCTCACATTTTCAGTAGACCCATAATAAATTCATAAAAGAACCAAACTTCATGAATGTTTTTTGTGACCAACAAGTATGTGCTCCAATCACTCTATCACAAAAAAATAAGCGTTGTAGACATTTTTGGAAACTATATATATATATATATATATATATATATATATATATATATATATATATATATATATATATATATATATATATATACTGTATATATATATATAAATATATATATATATATATATATATGTATATATATATATATATATATATATATATATATATATATATATATATATATATATATATATAGATGTTAAGAGTATGTGAATGACCTGTTTAAAGTTTTGTTATCAAGTAGCTAAAATGTGCCAAACATGGATAAGTGTGAAGAGTGTTTTGCATTTTTCCCATCATGCATTGTAGGGCCTTTAAATAACGTTAAAGTACCACTGATAGTCCCACACACACTATGGGTGTAATTTTGTGTGGTGTTTGGACATGCTTTATAAAATCCACAAAGTTCAGTGAGCAAGTTGTGTTATGTGTGACCATGTGTGTTGACTTTTTGTGTTTGGTTTGCAGTTTGCACCGCGAGTGGGGAAGGTTGTTTGGATTGGGTCATATGGGTAAATTCTGTGCTGTGTTCACTGTGCTTTGAAGGGAAATGAATGTTCATTGACTTGACGTTCACATATTGTCTACAAGGTTGGCAGATTTGTAGCAATTAGACCGTCATCTGTTTAAAATGAAGCTGTTGGCACCCTGCCGTTGTCTGGCCAGCCGTAGTTTGGACCCCCTGGTTGAACTGTTATAGTTTGTTGTTATGGGCCTAGTAATGAATAACCACACATTAATATCATGACAACTATCATAGTTAGATGAGAACAAGTTTGAGGAGATTTAGACAAGGCTGCGTGACATCACTAGTCAGAACAACTTAAAAACTGTAACAGCACAAACAAAAACATTTTACAGTACAAAATTAGCATCCAGGAACGGCTGTGTCATTTTAATATTTTTTGTGATTAATCACACGAGTTAAATTTGACAGCCCTAAAGTTTAGTAAATAAAAGTTCTTTATTGACTAAAGTGTGGTATTAATACTTCCATCTCCACCCTGCTTCCGTCTCATCCACTTTTTTTGTACCTATTTCATTAGGAAACCAAGGTTTTTGTAAAAAGCTGACTTTAACGACGATAAAACCAATTTTCAAGCTCTGGCTTCTCCTCTGCATTATCTCCAGCCTGCACAGTATTTGTTCACCAAGTAAACATGTGACAATGGCTAGTTATCCTGCCTTGCTCAAACAATGTGTGCCATAACATATGATATTATTTAACATGAAGACAATACAGTCTTGAACATGTCATGTATGTTGTCCATGTGCTTTCTACATGATAGTTTTCCCTTGCAGGGCACTGGGACAGCATGGAGGAATATACCTGCATGATCCCCAGGGACACCCACGACGGCGCCTTCTATAGGGCGGTGCTGGCGCTGCATCAGGATCTGTTCTCGCTGGCCCAGCAGGTACGTGGTCTTAAATGCACCCGGGGGAGCGGACCGCCACCCTCCCCCGCCCCATTCACCGGCTATTTCTGTAGAAAACCTCTCATAAAGACATGCCTTGACAATATGCTGTAGTTTCACACAGGTCTGGAATGAGCATTAGTGCATGAAGCTCATGGTAAAGATCTATATCCCAGACCCAGGTCCTCATAAAAGATATGTTGGACTATAATGGGACTCTTGGAGGATTATGGAACTCAGACCTTTTCGGCTTCACACAATTAACTTTCTTCCTGCTTGAAAGTCAGTCTCTCCAGGATTTTTTGTGATTTTTGAGGCCTAAAATCCCTGAATTCGCAGCATCTTTTTCAGAAAGTTGAGACAAAAGTTGCAATGTTTTGGGGCTTAATTTTTTTATTTTCATGAATCAACTTATGATTTTATGATCCTGCCTAAAAGTCTGTCTCTCCAGGATTTTGCAGGTTTTTTGTGATTGTTGAGGCATAAAATCCCTGAATTTGCAGCATCTTGTTCAAAAAGTTGCAGCGTAAGTTGCAATGATTTGAGTCTTCATTTTTTTAAATATCATTAAATCAACTTATGATTTTATGATCCTGCCTAAAAGTCCAACCCTCTGCTTTTTTTTTGTGATTGTTGAGGCCTAAAACCCCTAAATTCGCAGCATCTTTTTCAGAAAGTTGAGACAAAAGTTGCAATGTTTTGAGGCTTAATTTTTTTAATTTTCATGAATCAATTTATGATTTTATGATCCTACCTAAAAGTCAGTGCCTCCAGGATTTGTTTGTTATTGTTGAGGCCTAAAAGGCCTGAATTCACAGCATCTTTTTCAGAAAGTTGCAGCGAAAGTTGCAATGTTTTGAGTCTTCATTTTTTTAAACATCATTAAATCAACTTATGATTTTATGATTTGCTTAAAAGTCAGTCTTTCCAGGATTTTTTT
The DNA here is from genome assembly GCF_033978685.3 of Nerophis lumbriciformis. NCBI lineage: Eukaryota > Metazoa > Chordata > Actinopteri > Syngnathiformes > Syngnathidae > Nerophis > Nerophis lumbriciformis. The sequence goes on along the minus strand of NC_084570.2, from coordinate 37,812,301 downwards.
GTGATTGTTGAGACCTAAAAGGCCTGAATTTGCAGCATCTTGTTCAGAAAATTGCCGCAAAAGTTGCAATGTTTTGAGTCTTAATTTTTTTCGATAACATTAAATCAACTTATGATTTTCTGATTCTGCCTAAAAGTCTAACCCTCCAGGATTTTGCAGGTTTTTTTGTGATTATTTAGGCCTAAAATCCCTGAATTTGCAGCATCTTTTTCAGAAAGTTGTAGCAATAGTTGCAATATATATATATATATTTTTTTCAGTATTATTGACTCGACTTATAATTTCATGATCTGCCTAAAAGTCTCCAGGATTTTGCTATCTTTTTTGTGATTGATGAGGCCTAAAATCCCTAAATTTGCAGCAACTTTTTCAGAAAGTTGCAGCGAAACTTGCAATGTTTTGAGTTAAAATTTTTTTCGATAACATTAAATCAACTTATGATTTTATGTTCCTGCCTAAAAGTCAGCTCCTCCAGAATTTTTTGGTGATTGTTGAGGCCTGAAACCTCTGAATTTGCAGCATCTTGGTTAGAGTGTCCGCCCTGAGATCGGTAGGTTGTGAGAGCGAGTCATACCAAAGACTATAAAAAATGGGACCCATTACCTCCCTGCTTGGCACTCAGCATCAATGGTTGGAATTGGGGGTTGAATCACCAAAAATGATTCCCGGGCGCGGCCACCACTGCTGGTCACCCCTCCCCTCACCTCCCAGGGGGTGATCAAGGGTAATGGGTCTAATGCAAAGAATAATTTTGCCACACCTCGTGTGTGTGTGACAATCATTGGTACTTTAACTTAACTTTAGTCTTGTTCAAATAGTTGCGGCAAAAGTTGCAATTTTTTGAGTCTTACATTTTTTCAATACCATTAAATCAACTTGGGATTTTATGATCCGCTTAAAAGTCAGTCTCTTTCAGATATTTTTGTGATTGTTGAGGCCTAAAATCCCTGAATTTGCAGCATCTTTTTCAAAAAAGTTGCAATGTTTTGAGTCTTAATTTTTTTCAATATTATTGACTTAACTTGTGATTTTATGATCCTACCTAAAAGTCAGTCCCTCCTGGATTTGTTTGTGATTGTTGAGGCCTAAAATCCCTGAATTTGCAGCATCTTGTTCAGAAAGTTGCAGCATAAGTTGCAATGTTTTGAGTCTTAATTTGTTTAAATATGAAATCAACTTATGATTTTATGATTCTGCCTCAAAGTCAGTCTCTTTAGGATTTGTTTGTGATTGTTGAGGCCTAAAATCCCTGAATTCATAGCATCTTGTTCAGAAAGTTGTGGTAAAAGTAACAATGTTTTGAGTCTTAATTTTTTTCGGTAACATTAAATCAACTTATGATTTTATGATCCTGCCTAAAAGTCAGTGTCTCCAGGATTTTGCAATCTTTTTTGTGATTGTTGAGGCCTAAAATCCCTGAATTTGCAGCATATTTTCCAAAACGTTGCGGCAGAAGTTGCAATGTTTTTATGCTTAATTTTTTTCAGTATCATCGAATCAACTTAAGATTTTATGATCCTGCTTAAAAGTCAAACCCTTCATTTGTGATTGTAGAGGCCGAAATAATTGAATTTGCGGCAGCTTTTTGAGAAAGTTGCGGCAAACGTTGTAATGTTTTGAGTCTTGATTTTTTTCAATATCATTAAATCAATTTATGATTTTATGATCAGCTTAAAAGTCCAATTCTCCAACATTTTGCAGGCTTTTTTTGTGATTGTTGAGACCTTAAATATCTAGATTCGCAGCATTTTTTTTCAGAAAGTTGTGGCAAAAGTTGCAATGTTTTGAGTCTTAATTTTTTTCATTAACATTAAATCAACTTATGATTTTATGATCTTGCCTCAAATTCACTCTCCAGGATTTTTTTGGTGATTGTTGAGGCCTAAAATCCTTGAATTCATGGCATCTTTTTCAGAAAGTGGGGGCAAAAGTTGCAATGTTTTAAGTCTTAATTTTTTTCATTAACATTAAATCAACTTATGATTTTATGATCCTGCCTCAAAGTCACTCTCCAGGATTTTTTTGGTGATTGTTGAGGCCTAAAATCCTTGAATTCATGGCATCTTTTTCAGAAAGTGGCGGCAAGAGTTGCAATTTTTTGAGCTTTAATTTTTTTCACATCATGAAATCAACTTATGATTTTATGATCCTGCCTAAAAGTCAGTCCCTCCAAGATTTGTTTGTGATTGTTGAGACCTAAAGGCCTGAATTACAGCATCTTTTTCAGAAAATTGTTGCAAAAGTCGCAATGTTTTTAGTCTTAATTTTTTTCAGAATCATCAAATCAACTTATGATTTTATAATCCTGCTTAAAAGTTAGTCTCACCAGGATTTTGCAATCTTTTTTGTGATTGTTGAGGCCTAAAATCCCTGAATTCACAGCATCTTTTTCAGAAAGTTGTGGCAAAGGTTGCAATGTTTTGAGTCTTAATTTTTTCATTAACATAAAATCAACTTTTGATTTTATGATCATGCCTCAAAGTCACTCTTTAGGATTTTTTGGTGATTGTTGAGGCCTAAAAGGCTTAAATTTGCAGCATCTTGTTCAGAAAGTTGTGGTAAAAGTTGCAATGTTTTGTGGCTTTTTATTTTTCGATAACATTAAATCAACTCATGATTTTATGATCCTGCCTAAAAGTCTGACCCTGCAGAATCTTGCAGGGTTTTTGTGATTGTTGAGGCCTATAAAATAAAATTAGCTAAGAAAAGACCCCAATATTTGCTGACAAATGCAATTGTATTCTTAGAATGTCACCCAGGAAGGTTTTTACACATTCCACTTGAATGCACGTGGTTTGTTTGCAGAAGACTTGCTGACACTTTCATCTAAAACTCTCTCAGGAGTGAAGTTGTCGACAAGCATAGGCGTAGGCATCCATCTCGTCACTGGGCTGTCCAAAGTGTGGCCACACCTTCATTTTAAAGGCTCATGGCACTTTTTAAAAAACAACATAGAATGTGGAAGTGAGTGTGGAAGTGTGTATTGAAAGTCCAAATAATGTGACTTATTTTTAACACATTTATGAGTGGGGGCCTTTAGTCTGATTGTTTTAATCATACTGATTTACAATCAATGTTATGAATTATTGACCAATTTAAGGCTCCAATGATGTCACATTAGATATGCCACTTTATTTTCTGAGGGGGAAATACTGAATATTTTGTGTTTTTGCCTTAAAAAGTTCAGTTCAGTTTATTTGGAACATGTATACGATACAATGTGATGCATCACACAATTCCAGTTGTTTCATTACAGCAAGGCCGAAAAGGAGTAGGAAGAAGCAGAGCTTATTTAATCCTACCCCTTTTCATACCTTAGCAATTTTTACCCCATTTCCTTGTTCTCTGTAACAGAACAGTGAACAAATAAATAATATACCATAGTAAGCAAACAAATACTAAATACATAAATAATCTTTGTCTCAATAAAAAAAAAAAAGGCTTCAAGATTTGAATCAAAAAACAGGGTTTTCTTTAACAAAAAGAGTGTAACACATTAAAAACAACTTTATGTCAAGAGATAGATCTGAAATTGATCTATAGATATTTTAAAGTTAAATACCAATGATAGTCACACACACACTAGGTGTGGTGAAATTACCCTCTGCATTCGACCCATCCCCTTGTTCACCCCCTAGGAGGTGAGGGGAGCAGTGAGCAGCAGCGGTGGCCGCCGCCGGGAATCATTTTTGGTGATTTAACCCCCAATTCCAACCCTTGATGCTGAGTGCCAAGCAGGGAGGCAACGGCTGCTATTTTTATAGTCTTTGGTATGACTCGGCCGGGGTTTGAACTCACAACCTACCCATCTCTGGGCGGACACTTTAACCATGAGGCCACTGAGTAGGTGTAGCAGTGAAAGTAGCAACAAAAATACTATTTGACTTGTTTTTAAGGGACCTTCTTGAAACCCCGGGACCTTTAACGTTCACCAAAATGGAGGGTTATATATATATATATATGTAAAGTTTGGACCCTCCTGGTATAGCAGTTAAAGTACAAGAGCTTGTACGCTGAAATGAAGTTGCATGATTAATCTAAGTGTGTGCTAGATTATTTGTTGTGATGAATCACATGAGGTAACTTAAAAACAAGATACAGCATTAGAAAATGTTCCGTGTGGTCCAAAAAAGTATATGTTGTTGTGGCGTAGTCCAGCGTGACCCGCCAGGCGGCGTCCGACGTGACCCAGCTGCGGTGATGTCACCACCGCCGCTCCGAGCGCACGCGAGCGTGACCAGTGGTCAACACCTGCTGCTCCTATTTCCTCTCCTTCATCCGCCGCATCTCCTCTCCCCTGCGTGGCCAGAGAGTGGATCCAGGTGTGGCCGCCATGAATAATGAGGGATGAGAAGCAGATGGAGCTTAGACGTTGACATGAGCTCAGTCCTTTCTTCCGGAAGTTTCTCCTAATCCTCGAGCTTATACTTCTTTTGATTTGGCCTCTGTCTTTTACCTCCTACGTGCAGATGTCCCACAATGCACCTCTGTGTCTGCGGACAACGCTGTAGACTGTCCATGGAGGGTCCAAAGTCAACATTTTCAATATATTATTAAAAAAATTGAATAAAATAGCAAATGGGTGATAAAAAGTTGCAATATTGTCAGTAATAACATAAAAGTTGTTTTTTTTTAACTGTCATTGCTCAAAAATGAATCTAAATCTATGTTTTTATGAATTGTTAACCCATTCCAGGCTCTAAATACTTCACATCAAATATTCCACTTTAAAATATTTTTGGGGAAAATATTGCAATTAAACAACAAGTTTTCCATGACAAAAAGCGCATAAAAAAAAAACTTTTAATTATCGAAAAAAATGTGAAAATTATGTAGTGCTTGAAGCAATGAAAGTAAAATAAAAGTATGACTAATTTTTAACAATTTTATGATTGGGACCCTTTTTGATCTCCAAGAATTTTAGTGGTATTTTAATTTTTTTAACTGTCATTGTTAAAAAGTTACTTATTGTACACACACACACACACTACCTTAGTCCACTGCTGTGTGTATAATGTACACACACACACTACCTTGTGTTAGTCCACTGCCGTGTATAATGTACACACACTACCTTGTGTTAGTCCACTGCTATGTGTATAATGTACACACACACACTACATTGTGTTAGTCCACTGCTGTGTGTATAATATACACACACACGACCTTGTGTTAGTCAACTGCTGTGTGTATAATGTACACGCACACACACTACATTGTGTTAGTCCACTGTTGTGTGTATAATGTACATACACACACTACCTTGTGTTAGTCCACTGCTGTGTGTATAATGTACACACACACACACACACACACACTACTTTGTGTTAGTCCACTGCTGTGTGTACAATGTACACACACACACACACACTACTTTGTGTTAGTCCACTGCTGTGTGTACAATGTACACACACACACACACACTACCTTGTGTTAGTCCACTGTTGTGTGTATAATGTACACACAAACACACACACACACTACCTTGTGTTAGTCCACTGCTGTGTGTATAATGTACACACACACACACACTACATTGTGTTAGTCCACTGCTGTGTGTATAATGTACACACACACTACATTGTGTTAGTCCACTGCTGTGTGTACAATGTACACACACACACACACACACACACTGCATTGTGTTAGTCCACTGCTGTGTGTATAATGTACACACACACACACACACACACACACACACTACCTTGTGTTAGTCTACTGCTGTGTGTATAATGTACACACACACTACCTTGTGTTAGTCCACTGCTGTGTGTATAATGTAAACACACTTACACACACACTACCTTGTGTTAGTGCACTGCTGTGTGTATAATGTACACACACACACACACTACATTGTGTTAGTCCACTGCTGTGTGTATAATGTACACACACACACACACTACCTTGTGTTAGTCCACTTCTGTGTGTATAATGTACACACACAGTATTTATCCAGATATGTAAGAAGTCAACCTCGTTGTAACCTCTACCCACAATCCCCTGCTGCTGTGGTGCAGGCCTGCATAGGTGTTTTGGCACGCCTTTTCCTTCCCCGTGGAACAATAATTACTACTCTCAAGCAGTCCTCCTCACACATTCACCCTCGCACTAATAACAGCTTATTATAAGTGTTATAAGTAAGAAACTCTTGTGAGTCTACAATATCTGGCAGCAGTTTTTATTGTGTTGTCTAAGTAGACTTTGGTATAAAGTAGAGCAGGGACTTCAGCCTTTTCCAGGTCAGGGACCTCCAAACTAACACAGAATAATACTGTATTTTCTGGACTATAGGGCGCCACACCCAGTAAATGTGAAAATAACAAATATTTTTCTGTATATAAGTCGCAGATATATAGGTTGTGAAATGTGTTATTTACACAGAAATGTTTATTTACATACCTTAAATGGACAGGGCTGTGAATCTTTGGGCACCTCATGATTCGAATTCGATTCTTGATTCAAAACTATTCTCGATTCAAAATCAGTACCTTTTTAATAACATTGGGTGCCAGTTATATGATGAACTACATTCCTCCATAAAATAGATAAACAGCTCTATATTACTTAAAAGAAATGTATTATATTACTTAAAATCTTGCCAAACATTTAATAAAGTCAAATACAAATAAGGCAACAAGAGAAGTATCTTTTCTAAATTAAATGTCTACAACAGTTATAGATCATCTACATCAATATGATGATTTGTCTGAGTGGCTGCACAGCACAGATTTAATTTTTTTTTGAATCATTACAAATAAAAATCGCGATTAATTTGGAAATCAATGTTTTTTTCACACCCTTACTATTCATTGTCTTCTTATTTGTTTTAAAAGTATTTGCATTATGATGGTCAGCAAAGAAAGATTTATAATTAGCTGCACTGTTTTGTAGGCCGCAGCGTGCAAAGCGTAGGAAAAAAAAGTAGCGGCTTATAGTCCGGACTTGTGCATCCTGTATAAAGTGAAACTGGTCCTAAAGGTGACATGTTGCAAAAATACAGTCAAGCATATTTAAATATATATTTTTAATCTTCTGCCCGCAATTATAACACAAATTGAAATGTCTTTAAATTAACATTAAAAAACGTGGCCATTGTACCTCGCAAGTTTATAATAGTTACTTGATAATATTAGAGTATTCTTCTTAGCATCTAAGACCACTAGCGATTAAAAAGTACCAATGATTGTCACACACACATTAGGTGTGGTGAGATTACCCTCTGCATTTGACCCATCACCCTCACCCACTGGGAGGTGAGGGGAGCAGTGAGCAGCAGCGGTGGCCGCGCCCGGGAATCATTTTTGGTTATTTAACCCCCAATTCCAACCCTTGATGCTGAGTGCCAAGCAGGGAGGTAATGGCTCCCATTTTTATAACGATTAGCTCGCTAGTTGCCAGCTCGTGTTCGTTGCAAGCTCCAGTAGTGTTTCGAATAGAATAGAATAGAAAGTATTTTATTGAGGGGTAGATTCAGCACCACAGTTCGCTCACAATAGACAATAAACACGTAGGTATTTTTTACATGTGAATAATATAAATACAGTCTATTATACAGCATTATTCACATGTGAATAACATAAATACAGTCTATTATACAGCATTATTCACATGTGAATATTATAAATACAGTCTATTATACAGCATTATTCACATATCAACAATATACATACATTCTATTATACAGCATTGTTCACATGTCAATAGTATAAATACAGTCTATTATACAGCATTATTCACATGTGAATAACAAATACAGTCTATTATACAGCCTTATTCACATGTGAATAATATAAATACAATCTATTATACAGCATTATTCACATGTGAATAATATAAATACAGTCCATTATACAGCATTATTCACATGTGAATAACAAATACAGTCCATTATACAGCATTATTCACATGTGAATAATATAAATACAGTCTATTATACAGCATTATTCACATGTGAATAATATAAACACGGTCTATTATACAGCATTATTCACATGTGAATAATATAAATACAGTCTATTATACAGCATTATTCACATGTGAATAATATAAATACAGTCTATTATACAGCATTATTCACATGTGAATAATATAAATACAGTCTATTATACAGCATTGTTCACATGTCAATAGTATAAATACAGTCTATTATACAGCATTATTCACATGTGAATAATATAAATACATTCTATTATACAGCATTATTCACATGTGAATAATATAAATAGTCTATTATACAGCATTATTCACATGTCAATAATATAAATACAGTCTATTATACAGCATTATTCACATGTGAATAATATAAATACAGTCTATTATACAGCATTATTCACATGTGAATAGTATAAATACAGTCTATTATACAGCATCATTCACATGTGAATAATATAAATACGGTCTATTATACAGCATTATTCACATGTGAATAATATAAATACAGTCTATTATACAGCAGTATTCACATGTGAATAATATAAATACAGTCTACTATACAGCATTATTCACATGTGAATAATATAAATACAGTCTATTATACAGCATTATTCACATGTGAATAATATAAATACAGTCTATTATACAGCATTATTCACATGTGAATAATATAAATACAGTCTATTATACAGCATTATTCACATGTGAATAATATAAATAGTCTATTATACAGCATTATTCACATGTCAATAATATAAATACAGTCTATTATACAGCATTTTTTATTCACATGTCAATAATATAAATACAGTCTATTATACAGCATTATTCACATGTGAATAATATAAATACAGTCTATTATACAGCATTATTCACATGTGAATAACATAAATACAGTCTATTATACAGCATTATTCACATGGGCAGCTGTGGCTATGAAAGTAGCTTACCACCACCAGGTGTGAATGATTGATGGGTTCTACATGTAAAGCGACTTTGGGTACCTAGAAAAGCACTATATAAATCCCAGTTATTATTATTATTATTATTATTATTATTATTCACATGTCAATAATATAAATTCGGTCTATTATACAGCATTATTCACATGTGAATAATATAAATTACAGTCTATTATACAGCATTATTCAAATGTCAATGATATAAATACAGTCTATTATACAGCATTATTCACATGTCAATAATATAAATACAGTCTATTATACAGCATTATTCACATGTCTATAATATAAATAGAGTATTATACAGCATTATTCACATGTCTATAATATAAATAGAGTCTATTATACAGCATTATTCACATGTCAATAATATAGTCTATTATACAGCATTATTCACATGTCAATAATATAAATACAGTCTATTATACAGCATTATTCACATGTCAATAATATAAATACAGTCTATTATACAGCATTATTCACATTACAATAATATAAATACAGTCTATTATACAGCATTATTCACATGTCAATAATATAAATACAGTCTATTATACAGCATTATTCACATGTCAATAATATAAATACAGTCTATTATACAGCATTATTCACATGTCAATAATATAAATACAGTCTATTATACAGCATTATTCACACGTGAATAATATAAATACAGTCTATTATACAGCATTATTCACATGTGAATAATATAAATACGGTCTATTATACAGCATTATTCACATGTGAATAATATAAATACAGTCTATTATACAGCATTATTCACATGTGAATAATATAAATACAGTCTATTATACAGCATTATTCACACGTGAATAAACTAAATAGTCTATTATACAGCATTATTCACATGTGAATAATATAAATACAGTCTATTATACAGCATTTTTTATTCACATGTGAATAATATAAATACAGTCTATTATACAGCATTATTCACATGTGAATAATATAAATACAGTCTATTATACAGCATTATTCACATGTGAATAACATAAATACAGTCTATTATACAGCATTATTCGCCTGTGAATAACAAATACAGTCTATTATACAGCATTATTCACATGTGAATAATATAAATACAGTCTATTATACAGGATTATTCACATGTCAATAATTTAAATACAGTCTATTATACAGCATTATTCACATGTCAATAATATAAATACAGTCTATTATACAGCATTATTCACATGTGAATAATATAAATAGTCTATTATACAGCATTATTCACATGTGAATAACATAAATACAGTCTATTATACAGCATTATTCACATGGGCAGCTGTGGCTATGAAAGTAGCTTACCACCACCAGGTGTGAATGATTGATGGGTTCTACATGTAAAGCGACTTTGGGTACCTAGAAAAGCGCTATATAAATCCCAGTTATTATTATTATTATTATTATTCACATGTCAATAATATAAATTCGGTCTATTATACAGCATTATTCACATGTGAATAATATAAATTACAGTCTATTATACAGCATTATTCAAATGTCAATGATATAAATACAGTCTATTATACAGCATTATTCACATGTCAATAATATAAATACAGTCTATTATACAGCATTATTCACATGTCTATAATATAAATAGAGTCTATTATACAGCATTATTCACATGTCTATAATATAAATAGAGTCTATTATACAGCATTATTCACATGTCAATAATATAGTCTATTATACAGCATTATTCACATGTCAATAATATAAATACAGTCTATTATACAGCATTATTCACATGTCAATAATATAAATACAGTCTATTATACAGCATTATTCACATGTAAATAATATAAATACAGTCTATTATACAGCATTATTCACATGTCAATAATATAAATACAGTCTATTATACAGCATTATTCACATGTCAATAATATAAATAAAGTCTATTACACAGCATTATTCACATGTCAATAATATAAATACAGTCTATTATACAGCATTATTCACACGTGAATAATATAAATACAGTCTATTATACAGCATTATTCACATGTGAATAATATAAATACGGTCTATTATACAGCATTATTCACATGTGAATAATATAAATACAGTCTATTATACAGCATTATTCACATGTGAATAATATAAATACAGTCTATTATACAGCATTATTCAAATGTGAATAAACTAAATAGTCTATTATACAGCATTATTCACATGTGAATAATATAAATACAGTCTATTATACAGCATTTTTTATTCACATGTGAATAATATAAATACAGTCTATTATACAGCATTATTCACATGTGAATAATATAAATACATTCTATTATACAGCATTATTCACATGTGAATAACATAAATACAGTCTATTATACAGCATTATTCACCTGTGAATAACAAATACAGTCTATTATACAGCATTATTCACATGTGAATAATATAAATACAGTCTATTATACAGCATTATTCACATGTCAATAATTTAAATACAGTCTATTATACAGCATTATTCACATGTGAATAATATAGATACAGTCTATTATACAGCATTATTCACATGTGATTAACAAATACAGTCTATTATACAGCATTATTCACATGTGAATAATATAAATACAGTCTATTATACAGCATTATTCACATGTGAATAATATAAACACAGTCTATTATACAGCATTATTCACCTGTGAATAACAAATACAGTCTATTATACAGCATTATTCACATGTGAATAATATAAATACAGTCTATTATACAGCATTATTCACATGTCAATAATTTAAATACAGTCTATTATACAGCATTATTCACATGTGAATAATATAGATACAGTCTATTATATAGCATTATTCACATGTGATTAACAAATACAGTCTATTATACAGCATTATTCACATGTGAATAATATAAATACAGTCTATTATACAGCATTATTCACATGTGAATAATATAAACACAGTCTATTATACAGCATTATTCACCTGTGAATAACAAATACAGTCTATTATACAGCATTATTCACATGTGAATAATATAAATACAGTCTATTATACAGCATTATTCACATGTCAATAATTTAAATACAGTCTATTATACAGCATTATTCACATGTCAATAACATAAATACAGTTTCACTATATTGTTGTTACTGACCAGTAACACTAGACCTTCATGACCTGTTTCATTGGAAAAAACACATTTAATCAAGTTGGAGAAGTGGAGGAAATTATTTCAAACTACTGTACTTTTTAACCAGCGCCATATGACATCGCTCTCCCTCCCTTGGGAAGTTTATAGCCTGACAACAGACATGTCTGCACCTAGATGTACTCTTATCATGTATTCTTGCAGTAACAAAATGTTTTGTTCTGCAGTGCATCGACAAGGCCAGAGATCTGCTGGATGCCGAGCTGACAGCCATGGCAGGAGAGAGCTACAGTCGAGCCTACGGGGTGAGTGCAAACATGTTTGACCTGGTTGCAGGTCGCCCACAGCCACGACCACCACGTTCATGTTCTCACGACCATTCTGAGAAATACTCTTGACAAATTAAAACACATCAAAGAGCAAACGGGTGAAATGTAACGAGAAAAAATTGAAATGTTGACTCTAATAACACAGAGCTGCCATTAAAACTATCATTGCTCAAAAATAATAATGAATCAAAATCAATGTTATGAATTATTGACATATTTAAGGCTCCGATTACCGTATTTTTCGGACTATAAGTCACAGTTTTTTTCATAGTTTATACTTATACTTATACTCAGGAGCGACTAATGTGTGAAATTATTAACACATTACCGTAAAATATCAAATAATATTATTTAGCTCATTCACGTAAAAGACTAGACGTATAAGATTTAATGGGATTTAGCGATTAGGAGTGACAGATTGTTTGGTAAACGTATGGCATGTTCTATATGTTATAGTTATTTGAATGGCTTTTACCATAATATGTTACGTTAACATACCAGGCACGTTCTCAGTTGGTTATTTATGCGTCATATAACTTACACTTATTCAGCCTGTTGTTCACTATTCTTTATTTATTTTAAATTGCCTTTCAAATGTCTATTCTTGGTGTTGGCTTTTATCAAATAAATTTCCCCCAAAAATGCGACTCAGTGCGACTTATGTATGGTTTTTACCTTCTTTATTATGCATTTTCGGCTGGTGCGACTTATACACCGGTGCGACTTACACTCAGAAAAATACGGTACTTCACATCAAATGTTACACTTTGAAATATTTTTTGAGGAAAATGTTGCATATTTTGTGAGTTTGCCATATAAAGAAGAAGTTTTCTTTGACATAAAGGCCATACAACAAACAAAAACACAAACAAATGAATACATAATATAATCAACAGATAGATCTCAAGTTTACCGAGAGAATTAAGCGTTGAAAGTAAACAATAACAAAAAAAAGTTTGACTTATTTGTAATACTTTTATGAGTGGGACCATTTTGGGTCCCCAAGAAATTTAGTGGGATTTTTTGCTAAAAAAATAATAATGAATTAAAATCAATGTTGTTATGAATTATTGACATATTTAAGGCTCCAATTACGTCACATCAAATATTACACTTTGAACATTTTTTAAAGGAAAATATTGCATATTTTGTGTGATTGCCATAAAAACAGTGTTTTGACAAAAAGGGCATGAATCATAAAAATAAATAACTTTATATTGACAGATAAATCTGAAATTGATCAAGAGATTTAAGTGTTGAAAGTAAAAAAAAGTGACTTATTTTTACAACTTTTATGAGCGGGGCCTTTTTGGATCACAAATAATTTTAGTGGGATTTTTTTGCTCAAAAAAATAATAATGAATCAAAATTAATGTTATGAATTATTGACCTAAGGTTCCATTAAGTAGCATCTTTAATCTAATTGGGCCTTTATTTAGATGATTTTTGTCCATGTAAAATAGCTACTGAGAGGCTATATACAAACAAATATTCAATTGTTTGTATATTTTTGAGGAAAGTATTGCATTTTTTGTGTTTTTGCCAAATAAAAAACAAAGTTTTCTTTGACAAAATAGGCATAAAGAAAAAAAGAAAAAAAGATGTTAAAAATAATAATAAAATAAAATAAAAAAATGACAATCAACAGATCTGAAGTTGATCTAGAGATGTAAGTGTTGAAAGTATGACTCATTTTAACATTTTTATGATTGGGGCCCTTTTAGATCCCCAATCATTTTAGTGGGATTTTTCTTTAAAACTGTCATTGCTCAAAAAATAATAATGAATCAAAATCAATGTTGTTATGAATTATTGACATAATTATGGCTTTTGTGTTTGTTCTATCAAAAGTTAGTTTTCTTTGACAAAAAAGGCATAAAACATACAAAGAAAACATAAAAAACTAACAAAAACTTATCATAGTACTGCATGTAGGAGTACATGTAGTACTGCATGTATTACACAGGTGTAGTAGTACAGGTAGTAGTAACGCGGGTGTGTTCCCAGGCCATGGTGTCGTGCCAGATGCTGTCAGAGCTGGAGGAAGTGATCCAGTACAAGCTGGTCCCCGAGAGGAGGGACATCATCAGGGAGACCTGGTGGGAGAGACTGCAGGTAAACATCCACTCACCTGTGGAAAATTCAGCATAAACATTTGAATACTGTCCTCATATCGTGACAATGCACCGTGACACTTTTTTAACCTCAAATTTGATGCGACGCAACGCCCTCGCTTGCAGCTAACGTCCCTCCACAGTCCAAAGCCGATTCTAAATGACCAATCCTCGCTTTCATGGCGGCAAATGAAGTACATTTTGTTCAAGTATTACTATAACTGGAGGATGAGGAATAGCTAAACATGCTACGCTACACTGTAAGAGAATGCAAGAAGCCATGCGAACCGCTAGGCTAGATCTCTTGAATGTAGTGGGCAGGTCAGTACAATTATCCACGATACCAAGTGTAGTATCAGTCGATGGCCGATACGACAGTGATTACATCGCTGTTTCTTACCATCACAAACTTTTTTTACATTTTTTGGCGTTTTATTTTGGTATTGGTCACAAACTCAGGAAGTACGTGACATACGTCGTGACATTTTTGCTTGCTAAGACTATTTGTATACACATCAAATTCCCCTGCATGAATTAAATACACATTCATTGATCCAACAACTGCTGTTTATCAAGGATAACAACATGGCAGTTTATGTGTATATATATATATATATATTAGAAATGTCCGATAATATCGGACTGCCGATATTATCGGCCGATTAATGCTTTAAAATGTATTATGGGAAATTATCGATATCGGTTTCAAAATTATCGGTATCTGTTTCAAAAATTTAAATGTATGACTTTTTAAAACGGCGCTGTGTATATGGGCGTAGGGAAAAGTACAGAGCGCCAATAAACCTTAAAGGCACTGTCTTTGCGTGCCGGCCCAATCACATAATATCTGCGGCTTTTCACACACACAAGTGAATGCGAGGCATAATTGGTCAACAGCCACACAGGTCACACTGAGGGTGGCCGTATAAACAACTTTAACACTGTTACAAATGTGCGCCACACTGTGAACCCACACCAAACAAGAATGACAAACACATTTCGGGAGAACATCCGCACCGTAACACAACATAAACTCAACAGAACAAATACCCAGAACCCCTTGCAGCACTAACTCTTCTGGGACGCTACAGTATATAAGAACATAATGTCATGGCTGTCTTGAGTTTCCAATCCTTTCTACAACTCTTATTTTTTTGTGATAGAGTGATTGCAGCACATACTTGTTGGTCACAAAAAACATTCATGAAGTTTGGTTCTTTTATGAATTTATTATGGGTCTACTGGAAATGTGAGCAAATCTGCTGGGTCAAAAGTATACATACAGCAATGTTAATATTTGCTTACATGTCCCTTGGCAAGTTTCACTGCAATAAGGCGCTTTTGGTAGCCATCCACAAGCTTCTGCTTGAATTTTTCACCACTCCTCTTGACCAAATTGGTGCAGTTCAGCTAAATATGTTGGTTTTCTGACATGGATGTGTTTCTTCAGCATTGTCCACAAAGTCAGGACTTTGGTAAAGGCCATTCTAAAAACTTTACCACTTTTGACGTGTGTTTGGGGTCATTGTCCTGTTGGAACACCCAACTGCATCCAAGACCCAACATCCGGGCTGATGAATTTAGCTTGTCCTGAAGAATTTGGAGGTCATCCTCCTTTTTCATTGTCCCATTTACTTTCTGTAAAGCACCAGTTCCATTGGCAGCAAAACAGGCCCAGAGAATAGTACTATCACCACCATGCTTGACGGTAGGTTGGTGTTCCTGGGATTAAAGGCCTCACCTTTTTTCCTCCAAACATATTGCTGGGTATTGTGGCCAAACAGCTCCATTTTTGTTTCATCTGACATCACATGGATAAAGATAAGACCTTCTGGAGGAAAGTTCTGTGATCGGATGAAACAAAAATGGAGCTGTTTGGCCACAATAGGGATACATTTATGTTTAGTAGCCACTACCGTATTTTTCGGACTATAAGTCGCAGTTTTTTTCATAGTTTGGCCGGGCTCCAGTGCGACTTATATATGTTTTTTTCCTTTTTTATTATGCATTTTCGGCAGGTGCGACTTATACTCCGAAAAGACGGTAGGTGTCGCCAAGAAACTAATAACCACTCCACTTCAATTAAAAGACAGCCTAAATCCATTCCAGATGATCAGATGATTAATAATACATTGAAATGTTCCATTTACAGTAATATGCTGTAAAAACTACCATAATGTTTTTGCTGTAAAAAAAAAAAAAAGGGGCAATTGAGTGGTCAGAATGTTAGTGTGAAGTCATGTTGACACTTGTTAATTGACATCATATAGTTTTAATATCCACACAAGTATTATTAGGGAATATTAACATGTATGTTTCACGTCACAGTGGAAAGATGTACTTTATTCAGGCATATTATTTACAAGCCTATTGAAAAAAAATGATCCAACATTTCCCTTAATCGTCAAAAACGGAGACTTTTTCTTTGTGTCTTGTCAGCAAACTCTCCTTTTTTTTTTACATAATGATTTTTCTCCCCTGAAGTCGGCGTCCCACTCCTCTTAAAATCTGTTTTTCCAGACTTTTCTTTTTGTCCACTTCAGTAAAATAGGTCAAAACTGAAATGTTCCCTTTTTTGTCCAGAACTTCTTGAGATGAGGTAATGGCCTCCGTGCCAAAAGACCTCAAAGATCGTGTTGCACACCCGAAAAATCATTTCTCATCTGCTGTCAATCTTCTTTGTGCAGACAATGTCAGCCATTGTTTGTTGACTCAGCAGTAACAGCCCCCACTGTATGGCCCTCATGAACATCATCTCATAAACATCATCTCATAAATATAATATCATAAATACAATCTCATAAACATCGTCTCATAAACATCTCATAAACATCAAAAAAAAATATTTAGTTAGTGACGCATGCGAGTTGTTAGCATGTTATTCTTTTAGCAAATTTTTCAGGTACAAACTTTTTTGAAAGATATTTTGTTACTTGATGCATGCTAGCTGTTAGCATGTTATTTTACTAAGCAAATGTTTCAGGTGTAAATCTCTTTCAAAATAGTTTGTTACTTTGAGGCATGTTAGCATGTTATTTTTTTTAGCAATTTTTTCAGGTATAAACTTTTTTGAAAAATATTTTGTTACTTGATGCATGCTAGCTGTTAGCATGTTATTTTACTAAGCAAATATTTCAGGTATAATAAGCCTCTTTAAAAAAGATTTTGTTACTTGACGCATGTTAGCATGTTATTTTTTTAGCAAATGTTTCAAGTATAAACCTCTTTAAAAATATTTTGTTACTTTACGCATACTAACTGTTAGCATGTTATTATACTAAGCAAAACTTTTAGGTATAAACTTCTTTAAAAAAAAATTTGTTGCTTGACGCATGTTAGCATATTGTTTTTTTAGCAAATTTTTCAGGTACAAACCTTTTTGAAAAATATTTTGTTACTTAACGCATGCTAGCATGTTATTTATTTAGCATATTTTTCAGGTATTACCTTTTTTGAAAAATATTTTACTTGATGCATGCTAGCTGTTTGCATATTATTTTACTAAGTAAAATTTTCAGGTGTAAACCTCTTTTAAAAAAAGATTGTTACTTGACGCATGTTAGCATGTTTTTTTTTATAGCAAATTTTTCAGTTATAAACTTTTTTGAAAAATATTTTGTTACTTAACGCATGCTAGCTGTTAGCATGTTATTTGGTTAGCAAATTTTTCAGGTAAAAACCTCTTTAAAAATATTTTGTTACTTTTCGCATATTAGCTGTTAGCATGTTATTTTTTTGGCAAATCTTTCAGGTATAAACTTTTTTTAAACATTTTTTGTTACTTGACGCATGCTAGCTGTTAGCATGTTATTTGGTTAGCACATTTCTCAGGTATAAACATTTTGAAAAATATTTTGTTACTTGACGCATATTAGCATGTTATTTTTTTAGCAAATTTTTCAGGTATAAACCTCTTTAAAAATATTTTGTTACTTTACGTATAGTAGCTGTTAGCATGTTATTTTTTTTGCAAATCTTTCAGGTATAAACTTTTTTGAAACATTTTTTGTTACATGACACATGCTAGCTGTTAGCATGTTATTATACTAAGAAAAAGGTTCAGGTATAAACTTCTTAAAAAATCTATTTTGTTACTTGACGCATGTTGGCATGTTATTTTTTTAGCAAATTTTTCAGGTATACACTTTTTAGAAAAATATTTTGTTACTTAACGCAGGCTAGCTGTTAGCATGTTATTTAGCAAATTTTTCAGGTATAAACTTTTTAAAAAAATATTTAGTTACTTGATGTATGCTCGCTGTTTTACTCATTTTGCAGTCACTATTTAGTTAGCTGGCTAGCGTGCTAACTGTTAGCATGTGAGTTGAACGTTCAGTATCCACACCCACTGTGTGTTCTCCCCTCAGGGCTGCCAGCGTATCGTGGAGGACTGGCAGAGGATCCTGATGGTGCGCTCCTTGGTGATCAGCCCACACGAGGACATGAGGACCTGGCTGAAATACGCCAGCCTGTGTGGCAAGAGTGGACGGCTGGTCAGTACCTTCACACCAACTCTATTTACATCCATCAATCATTATTGAATACATATTTCAGCTGTTACATTTTTATTTCATGATTTAATACATCATTATTTAATACATAATTGATTATTTCACTGATTTACTAATTATTCCATGTATTAATGATTTAGATCATGATTTAATACATAATTACAGTATTTTTACATAATTATTTCATGGCTTAAATATTTCCATGTATTATTGATTTAATAGATAATTACTTGATACATAATTGTTACATACATTTTTCATGGATTAAATCATTATTTCATGTATTAATTATTTTATGAGTTGATACATAATTATTTCACAAAGTAAATAACTATTTCTTTAATTGATTAGTTATTTCATAATGTCATGCATAATTATTTGATACATAACTTTCACAGATTAAGTGATTATTTCTTGTGTTAAATATTGTATTAACTATTTCACAGTTTAAATAGTTATTTCAGTAATTAATTATTAAATTATTTTTAATACATATTTACTTAATACATATTTCACAGATGTAATCATTATTTCTTGTATTCATTATTTTGTTCATGATTTAATACATATTTATTTCACAGATTAAATATTGATTTCACGTATTCATTATTTTGTTCATGATTTATTACATAAATATTCGATGCATAATTATTTAATGTGTTCATTATTTTGTTCATGATTTAATACATAATTATTTGATACATGATTGGAACAAATATTTCACAGTTATTTCAGTTATTCATTATTTCATCATTTTTAATACACATTTACTTAATACATACTTATTTCACAGATTTAATCATTATTTAATGTATTAATTATTTTGTTCGTGATTTAATACATACTTATTTGATACATGATTTAAATAATTATCTTACAGATTAAATCATTATTTCAGTTATTCTTTATTTCATGATTTGATACATAATTATTTCATGTATTATTTATTTCATTTTTTTTAATACATATTTACTTCATACATACTTATTTCACGGATTTAATCATTATTTCATTAATTAATTATTTTGTTCATGATTTAAAACAATATATATACATAATTGATATATAATTATTTCACTATTTAAATAATTATTTAATCTGTTAATTATTTTACAAATTACAAACCCCGTTTCCATATGAGTTGGGAAATTGTGTTAGATGTAAATTTCAACGGAATACAATGATTTGCAAATCCTTTTCAACCCATATTCAATTGAATGCACTACAAAGACAAGATATTTGATGTTCAAACTCATAAACTTAATTTTGTTTTTGCAAATAGTAATTAACTTAGAATTTTATGGCTGCAACACGTGCCAAAGTAGTTGGGAAAGGGCATGTTCACCACTGTGTTACATGGCCTTTCCTTTTAACAACACTCAGTAAACGTTTTGGAACTGAGGAGACACATTTTTAAGCTTCTCAGGTGGAATTCTTTCCCATTCTTGTTTGATGTACAGTTTAAGTTGTTCAACAGTCCGGGGGTCTCCCTTGTGGTATTTTAGGCTTCATAATGCGCCACACATTTTCAATGGGAGACAGATCTGGACTACAGGCAGGCCAGCGTAGTACCCGCACTCTTTTACTATGAAGCCACGTTGATGTAACACGTGGCTTGGCATTGTCTTTCTGTAATAAGCAGGGGCGTCCATGGTAACGTTGCTTGGATGGCAACATATGTTGCTCCAAAACCTGTATGTACCTTTCAGCATTAATGGCGCCTTCACAGATGTTTAAGTTACCCATGTCTTGGGCACTAATACACCCCCATACCATCACAGATGCTGGCTTTTCAACTTTGTGCCTATAACAATCCGGATGGTTCTTTTCCTCTTTGGTCCGGAGGACACGACGTCCACAGTTTCCAAAAACAATTTGAAAGGTGGACTCGTCAGACCACAGAACACTTTTCCACTTTGTATCAGTCCATCTTAGATGAGCTTAGGCCCAGCGAAGCCGACGGCGTTTCTGGGTGTTGTTGATAAACGGTTTCCGCCTTGCACAGGAGAGTTTTAACTTGCACTTACAGATGTAGCGACCAACTGTAGTTACTGACAGTGGGTTTCTGAAGTGATCCTGAGCCCATGTGGTGATATCCTTTACACACTGATGTCGCTTGTTGATGCAGTACAGCCTGAGGGATCGTAGATCACAGGCTTAGCTGCTTACGTGCAGTGATTTCTCCAGATTCTCTGAACCCTTTGATGATATTACGGACCGTAGATGGTGAAATCCCTGAATTTCTTGCAATAGCTGGTTGAGAAAGGTTTTTCTTAAACTGTTTAACAATTTGCTCACGCATTTGGTGACAAAGTGGTGACCCTCGCCGCATCCTTGTTTGTGAATGACTGAGCATTTCATGGAATCTACTTTTATACCCAATCATGGCACCCACCTGTTACCAATTTGCCTGTTCACCTGTGGGATGTTCCAAATAAGTGTTTGATGAGCATTCCTCAACTTTATCAGTATTTATTGCTACCTTTCCCAACTTCTTTGTCACGTGTTGCTGGCATTAAATTCTAAAGTTAAGGATTATTTGCAAAAAAAAAAATGATTATCAGTTTGAACATCAAATATGTTGTCTTTGTAGCATATTTAACTGAATGTGGGTTGAAAATGATTTGCAAATCATTGTATTCCGTTTATATTTACATCTAACACAATTTCCCAACTCATATGGAAACAGGGTTTGTATATACAGATCGCCAGGTACAATCATTGAACGTTTTACAGATTGGATGGAATGCCCGTTTTCAAAGAAGAGTAACGTTAATAAAGCTGTCTTCATTTGTGGAGACCTTAATATTGACCTGTTAAATCCCAGTAAAAATAAAGATATACCGGTAGATAATTTCATTGACACAATGTACAGTATGAGTCTATATCCCAAAATCACCAGACCCAGTCGAATTACATCCCACTCTTATCGACAACATATTCTCTAATGATATTGAGAATAAGACCGTAAGTGGGTTATTGATCAAAGATATCACTGACCACCTCCCAGTTTTTCTGATATTTAATGGAAACTACAGGACAAAAAAATTAGAAAAGCCAACCCAATACAGAAGAACGAGATCAGAGGAATCCATTAGTTCATTTAAACATAATTTACTGGAGCAGAATTGGGATGTAATTTATGAAAATGGTGATGTTAATAGTGCTTACAATATATTCTTGAGAATATTTAGGTCATTATATGATAAAAGTTGGCCAATAAAAGAATGCACCAGTAAAAGAAAATATACTAATTGTCCTAGGATCACAAAGGGATTGCAAAATGCTTGCAAAAAGAAAAACACTCTTTACAGGGAATTTATAAGATTGAAAACAAAAGAAGCAGAAAATAAATATAAAAGCAAGTTAACTCTTATTATAAGGTCAAATAAGAGAGATTATTGTAAGAAATTACTAGATGATAATAAAAACAATATCTAAGGAATATGGAATTTATTAAACAGTATTATAAGAAACAGTACCTCTTCAAATAACTATCCAACGTATTTCACGAATGATGGTAAAGAAAATGATAATATTGAAGATGTGGCTAATGCCTTCAATAAATTCTTTAAGTATTGGACCCGAACTTGCAGAAAAAATCCTAGATCCACGGACAACTGGTAAAAATATGGTGGGATTGTTGGAGAGAAATCCCAATTCTATGTTTTTAAATGCAGTGGGTGAAGAAGAAGTGTTGGATATTGCAAACAAATGTAAGAACAAAATGTACACTGACTCCAATGACATTAGTATGGCATTGGTGAAAAAGGTCATTACAGGGATATCAAAACTATTAACATATATCTGTAATTTGTCATTTCAAACCGGCGCATTTCCAAATGAAATGAAAATAGCTAAAGTTATACCTCTGTTTAAAACTGGGAGCAAACACCACTTCACAAACTATAGACCCGTCTTTTTACTTCCACAATTCTCAAAAATTATTAGAAAAACTATTCAATAACAGGTTAGATGCATTTATAGAAAAGCATAAATTACTCTCTGACTGTCAATATGGGTTTAGATCAAACAGATCTACATCAATGGCAATAATTGAAGCAATAGAGGAAATCACAAATGCCATAGAAAAGAAACAATATGCAATGGGAATATTTATTAATCTAAAAAAAGCATTTGACACAATTAACTATGATATATTAATCAATAAAATGGAAAAGTATGGAATCAGGGGAGTTGTACTAGACTGGCTTAAAAGTTACTTAAATAAGAGACAACAGTTTGTGAAGTTGGGGGAGTGCTGTTCATCATGTTTGGACATTGCTTGTGGTGTCCCCCAGGAGTCAGTTTTGGGGCCAAAATTGTTCATCCGGTATATCAATGATCTATGTAAAGTGTCTAGCTTATTGAAATTAGTGTTATTTGCTGATGACACTAATATTTTTTTGTTCAGGAGCAATTGCAGGAAGTCATTATGGAAGAAATTAATAAATTAAAAACTTGGTTTGACTATAATAAATTGTCATTAAACCTGACTAAGACTAAGTTAATGCTGTTTGGAAATAGGACAAGTGAAACAAGGGTGCAGATACAAATAGATGGGGTGGATATTGAAAGGGTTTTTGAAATAAAATTCCTTGGAGTTACAATTGACTATCAAATTAACTGGACATCACATACAAAACATGTACAAACTAAGCTGTGAAGAAGCATCTCAGTAATAAATAATGCAAAGCAGGTTCTGGATCACAAATCACTCCACATTCTCTACTGTTACTGTACATTAGTCTTACCATATTTAACCTACTGTGTGGAAGTCTGGGGAATAATTACAAAAGCTCATTAAACTCAATAACTATACTTCAGAAAAGAGCTGTACGCATCATCAACAAGGGTGGATATCTGGACCATACTCATTCACTATTCTAACAGTCAAAAATATTGAAATTTAATGATATTATTTTGTCTCAAACTGCACAAATAATGTATAAAGCCAAAATAAATAAACTACCAGTAAGCATTCATAAATTGTGGGGTTGCCCATTGAGGCAGTGGTGCTGCTGTTGTGGCATAATACCATTTCCATGATCACTAGTGGTAATGTTGTGGCTATGTATGTGTGTAGTGTGCATATATATGTATATATTTATGTTTTATGTATATACAAGTTCATTACGTTTGTACATAGAGTGAACAGGTAATTCTAGCTCAGAGTAATTTATGATTTAAAGAAAAGGGGTGGGATTAAATAAGTGTAAACTTCTTCTCACTCCTTTTCAAATATGTTAAAAAATAAAGTCCATTGCTCATTTTGTTAATTTTTTTTCGTTTTTTATTCTCCATTGTTTTCGTTTTGTTATAATGGCTGTTAAGGCTATAGCACTGTATTGGATCAGGCATATTTGCATATTTCAAATAAAAATATATCAAATCAAAAAATATATCAAATAAAATTTTATGAAAAGAGTCGTAATTTTACTCGACAAAAGTCACAATTTTATAAGAACATTTTAAATGTTGGCAATGTTATAATAATCATCTGAATTTTACTTGAAAAAATTATGACAAAAGTCATTTTACTCAAAAAATGTCACTATTTTACAAGAACAACAAAATTGGCAATATTGTGATAAAAGTTAGAATTTTATATGACAAATGTCACCATTTTGCATTAAAAAGTAATAATTTAACATTGAAAAGTAATATTTTTTCATAAAAAGTAATACGTTTTCGAGAAAATTTTGAAATACTACAGAAACAGAAAGAATATGAGAAATTGTTGCCAATTTTATAAGAAAAAAGTCACATTGTGAGAAAAGGACTGCTTTTAGTTAGTTTTAGAATTTTTTGTTTGTAATTGGTTTTTAATCTTCATTATTTACTTCAAGTTATTACAGTATGTCTCTATATACATATTCATTTTATGTTTTTTATTCATTTTGGCCAAAGGGGGCGCATTTTAATTTCTTACACACACTTGTTATTTCATATGTTGACCAGAGGGGGAGCACTTTTAAAAGCGACACACAGTCAATTTGAAAAATTGGGGTGCAAATGAGACATTCTCTATTAGATGCAATGTTATTGGGACCATGATTTATGTCATCACTTGTTCACACCTCCTCATATGGAAGATACTTTTCCTTCTTCATGTCTCAAGAAGGGTAGAAACACCTACACACACACACAGA
The DNA here is from genome assembly GCF_033978685.3 of Nerophis lumbriciformis. Taxonomy (NCBI): domain Eukaryota; kingdom Metazoa; phylum Chordata; class Actinopteri; order Syngnathiformes; family Syngnathidae; genus Nerophis; species Nerophis lumbriciformis. Next base: position 37,787,160 of record NC_084570.2, on the reverse strand, counting down.
GTGCGAGGGCGCCTCAAGGTGATGTAAGTGAAAGTGAAAGCAATGATGGTGGGATGTGAATACAAGGTGTTGGAAAAAGTGACCTCCTTCCTAATTACGTATGCATGCTGCTTTTATTATGAAGCTCTGTCAGCTCTATTTTTTTCTTTTTTTTCTCCCCCAAATGACGAGGGGTTAGCAGGGGTCGGCGTTCACGGTCTATAAAGCTCCCTGACACTGCTCTTCCTTCCCGGCAGGCCCTGGCCCACAAGACCCTGGTGCTGCTCCTGGGCGTGGACCCTTCCAAGCAACTGGACCACCCTCTGCCCACAGCCCACCCGCACGTCACCTACGCCTACATGAAGTACATGTGGAAGAGCGCCCGCAAGGTAAGAGCCCCGCCACTCGCAAGTCATGTCATTTTCACAAGTTCCTGCTTTTGGCCATCGCCGGGATGGACCCAGCCGTGGAAAAGTCGTGTTTCCATCAGATGTAAGACGAGGAAAATGTCACATTTCATATTAATATCATGCAGGAACACCAGGATTTATGAGTCGTTTTAAACGGCAAAAATATCGACCCTATTTTCCGGACTATAGAGCGCGCCGGTTTATAAGCCACACCCACTAAAGTTTAGGGAAAATAAAAAAGTTTATACATATTAGCCGCACCAGACTATAATTCACAGATACTATATATACGTTGTGAAACACAGAAATGTTTTGTAAAAGTACGTGTAGAAACGCTGTGGACGGGTTACAAGACAAAACGACACTTCTACTTCCGGTTGAAAGCTAAAAAAAAAGTAGGGCGCTGCAGCACCTGCAGTGTGTAAACTCGTCCAAAAAATGGTGCCATAGCACAAATAATAACACATCTTTTTAGTCTCTTTGCTTATTTTTGGTTTTGTTTGGCCATCAGCGAAGAAAAATGCATAAGTTCACCACACAGTTTTATGAGCCGCAGGATTCAATGTATAGGAAAATATTTGTCTGGAATTTACGGTATGTTGTGAAATGTTATTTACACAGAAATATTCTGTAAATGTTTATTTACATACCATAATTGTTTCTAAACGGCTGATCAAACAAAACAGAAGTCAACAGACTCAATAACTCCACGGTGACGTTTTGGTGAATTTGTGAAAGCAGGAACTGACATTCACCCAGCAGCACCTGCCGTGAGCAAACTCCTCCAAAAGATGGCGCCATAGCATAAACAATAACACACCTTTTCAGTGTATTTGCTTGTATTTCTTTTAAACTATTTGCATCATGCAAAGAAAAGTCCATAAATTATCTGCACCGTTTTATAAGCCGCAGGGTGCAAAGTGTAGGAAAAAAGTTGCAGCATTTAGTTTATAATTGACAATACTGGATGTTTACAGGTGGGACGTTCAGACCAGGGTTATATGTGCCGATACCCATCAACCATTCATACTGTTATGAACCAATACGGTACCAATTCTCTGTACTTAGGAATCGAATCGCCGTACCTGTTTGTGCTTTGGAAGAGAAAGAAGATCCTCCGCGCTGTGATAGCATTCTCTTTCGCACAAAGAGGCTTATTTGGCGCGATCCAAAAGTTTGTACATCAAAAGCTCGCCTATAGAGGGGTTCTTAAATGGAGGTTCCAGTGTACTGTATGTGATATCATATTTATCATCAGCTTTAATGTCCTCGTTTAAATACTATCATCCTTTTCTCCCGTACATGGACATGGTTCATCTCATTTGTTTAAAGGGATATAGAGGATCTTTGACCAGCATGTTCTGCAGTAGATCCTCAAAAACACATCAGTTTTTCTGTCATATAGAGGATCTTTGACCAGCATTTTCTGCAGTAGATCCTTAAAAACACATTAATGTTTCTTTCATATAGAGGATCTTTGACCAGCATGTTCTGCAGTAGATCCTTAAAAACATCAGTGTTTCTGTCATATAGAGGATCTTTGACCAGCATGTTCTGCAGTAGATCCTTAAAAACATCAGTGTTTCTGTCATATAGGGGATCTTTGACCAGCATTTTCTGCAGTAGATCCTTAAAAACATCAGTGTTCCTGTCATATAGAGGATCTTTGACCAGCATTTTCTGCAGTAGATCCTTAAACACATTAGTGTTTCTGTCATATAGAGGATCTTTGACCAGCATGTTCTGCAGTAGATCCTTAAAAACATCAAGTGTTCCTGTCATAGGGAGGATCTTTGACCAGCATGTTCTGCAGTAGATCCTTAAAAACGTTAGTGTGTCTGTCATATAGAGGATCTTTGACCAGCATGTTCTGCTGTAGATCCTTAAAAATATCAGTGTTTCTGTCATATAGAGGATCTTTGACCAGTATTTTCTGCAGTAGGTCCTTAAAAAACAAGAGTGTTATTGTCATATAGAGGATCTTTGACCAGCATTTTCTGCAGTAGATCCTTAAAAACATCAGTGTTCCTGTTATATAAAGGAACTTTGACCAGCATGTTCTGTAGTAGATCCTTAAAAACATCAACTGTTCCTGTCATAGGGAGGATCTTTGACCAGCATGTTCTGCAGTAGGTCCTTAAAAACGTTAGTGTGTCTGTCATATAGAGGATCTTTGACCAGCATGTTCTGCTGTAGATCCTTAAAAACATCAGTGTTTCTGTCATATAGAGGATCTTTGACCAGTATTTTCTGCAGTAGGTCCTTAAAAAACAAGAGTGTTATTGTCATATAGAGGATCTTTGACCAACATTTTCTGCAGTAGATCCTTAAAAACATCAGTGTTCCTGTTATATAAAGGATCTTTGACCAGCATGTTCTGCAGTAGATCCTTAAAAACATCAGTGTTCCTGTTATTTGACCAGCATGTTCTGCAATAGATCCTTAAAAACATCAGTGTTCCTGTTATATAAAGTATCTTTGACCAGCATGTTCTGCAGTAGATCCTTAAAAACATCAGTGTTTCTGTCATATAGAGGATCTTTGACCAGCATTTTCTGCAGTAGATCCTTAAAAACATCAGTGTTCCTGTTATATAAAGGATCTTTGACCAGCATGTTCTGCAGTAGATCCTTAAAAACATCAGTGTTCCTGTCATGTAGAGGATCTTAGACCAGCATGTTCTGCAGTACATCCTTAAAAACATCAAGTGTTCCTGTCATATAGAGGATCTTTGACCAGCATGTTCTGCAGTAGATCCTTTAAAAATCAGCAAGAGTGTTCCTGTCGTATAGAGGCTCCTAGACCAGAAATTTCTGAAGTAAATCCTATAAAAAACATCACGAGTGTTCCTGTCATATAGAGCAGTGGTTCTCAAATGGGGGTACACGTACCCCTGGGGGTACTTGAAGGTATGCCAAGGGGTACGTGAGATTTTTTTTAAATATTCTAAAAACAGCAACAATTCAAAAATCCTTTAAAAATATATTTATTGAATAATACTTCAACAAAATATGCATGTAAGTTCATAAACTGAACATCAAATCAAGTAGGCTATTCCATTCATTACAATGCAACAATGCAATATTCAGTGTTGACAGCTAGTTTTTTTGTGGACATGTTCCATAAATATTGATGTTAAAGATTTCTTCTTTTGTGAAGAAATGTTTAGAATTAAGTTCATCAATCCAGATGGATCTCTATTACAATCCCTAAAGAGGGCACTTTAAGTTGATGATTACTTCTATGTGTACAAATCTTTCTTTATAATTGAATCACTTGTTTATTTTTCAACAAGTTTTTAGTTATTTGTATATCTTTTTTTCCAAATAGTTCAAGAGAGACCACAACAAATTAGCAATATTTTGCACTGTTATACAATCTAATAAATCAGAAACTGATGACATAGTGCTGTATTTTACTTCTTTATCTCTTTTTTTCAATCAAAAATGCTTTGCTCTGATTAGGGGGTACTTGAATTAAAAAAATGTTCACAGGGGGTACATCACTGAAAAAGGGTTGAGAACCACTGATATAGAGGACCTTTGAATAATTGTTTTGCAGTAGATCCTAAAACCAACAGGAGCTCCTGTCAAATTGAGGACCTTTGACTGTTTTTGCAGTAGATCCAAAAACAGAAACGCGCTCCTGACACATAGAGGATCTTTGACTAATGTTTTTGCTGTAGATCCTAAAACAGAAAAATGCTTCTGTCACATGAATGATCTTTGACTAATGTTTCTGCAGTATATCCTAAAACAGAAAGCAATTATGCCACGTTAAGGATCTTTGGCTAATGTTTTTGCAGTACGTTGTTAAAAAAATGTGTGTGTTCTTCTCATACAGAGAGTCTTTGACTAATGTTTTTGCTGTAGATTCTAAAACTGAAAAGCGTTCCTGTCACATAGAGCAGTGGTCCCCAACCACCGGGCTGTGGCCCGGTACCGGGCCGCACAAGAAATAATAATAAAAAAAACTCCTTTTTTTTTTTTTTTTATTAAATCAACATAAAAAACACAAGATACACTTACATTTTAGTGCACCAACCGAAAAACCCTCCCTCCCCCATTTACACTCATTCACACTCATTCGCACAAAAAGGTTGTTTCTTTCTGTTATTAATATTTCTGGTTCCTACATTATATATCAATATAGATCAATACAGTCTGCAGGGATACAGTCCGTAAGCACACATGATTGTATTTTTTTATGACAAAAAAAATACAAAAAATAAAATATACAATCCCCCCCGGTCCGTGGGACAAATTTACAAGCGTTGACCGGTCCGCAGTGACAAAAAGGTTGGGGACCACTGACATAGGGGATCTTTGGCTGATGTTTTTGCAGTATGTCCGTAAAAAACATCAGCGTGTTCTTGTCATGTAGAGGATCTTTGACTAATGTCAAAGGGGGGGTTGTTTTTTTTGTTTTTTTTATATATATAAAGAAATACAATCATGTGTGCTTACGTACTGTTTCCCTGCAGACTGTATTGATATACATTGATATATAGTGTATATATTGTGTTTTTATGTTGATTTAATTAAAACATTTTATTTTATTTTTTTTTCCTTGTGCGGCCCGGTACCAATCGGTCCGCGGTGGTTGGGGACCACTGATATAGAGGATCTTTGACTGATGTCTCTGCAGTAGATCCTAAAACATAGAGGATCTTGGCTAATGTTTTTGCTGTCGGTCCTTAATTCCGACTGCGTGGCATCCTTGTGTACTTTGTGTCAAAGATTGTTTTGCTTCTTGTCAGATCGATGCCTTCCAGCACATGCAGCATTTTGTGCAGGGCATGCAGCAACAAGCCCAACACGCCATTGCAGCCGAGGACCAGCAACACAAGCTGGAGCTCCATAAACTGATGGCCAGGTTTGTTGTCTTTTCCCATATTTAGTCTCCATTTCATGTGCCAAACAATATTCAAATCCCCTTAACAAACACTACCATTGTGCAATATTCACATCTCCTAAACAAACACCACCATTGTGCAATATTCACATCTCCTAAACAAACACCACCATTGTGCAATATTTACATCTCCTAAACAAACACTACTATTGTGCAATATTTACATCTCCTAAACAAACGCCACCACTGTGCAATATTCACATCTCCTAAACAAACGCCACCATTGTGCAATATTCACATCTCCTAAACAAACGCCGGCATTGTGCAATATTCACATTTCCTAAACAAACGCCGCCATTGTGCAGTATTCACATCTCCTAAACAAACGCCGCCGTTGTGCAATATTCACATCTCCTAAACAAACGCTGCCATTGTGCAATATTCACATCTCCATCGGCGTGAAGTTGGACCTGACCTGGGCCCACGGTCGCTAAGTCAAGAAAAGGAACAATAAATAAAAATAAAGTCGATAACTTTGCAGTCATGGATACAATGCTACATTTTCTTTGTCTCTCACGTCAAACGGGGAGAAAGAGGTGTCACTCTGTGCATCGCTCTCAGCACCAAAGCGCGTTTATTTAACAGTAGAATTAATTGAACGCAGTGAGCCCTCTTTTCAGTCATCCACAATCTTGGTCTGAGTGGGGCCGCTATGTGGCACACACAGGATTCACAGACATGACCTTCCTACCCGCCACTCGCTTGTGAGAAGTTTCGCAAGGTCACAAAAATTAAGGGGAAAAAAATATGCTGACAAAGACAAATGTCTAGTTGTGAGAATATTTCAGCTTCAAACTAGATGGGCAATATGAGCCCATCAACACGGACTAACGAGCGAGAATGCCATGTTGGCAACAAACAGGAAGACAACTAGGAAACAATTGCTCTCTAAGATATTTATTTAAGGTAACATTTGGCTTCCAGAAATGAGAGCATTTTATGTTTTTGTTTCTTTATTTATTTAGGATAACAAAGTTAGTTACCAATTACAGTACAATGGTAAACAATCCTACAGTGATGAGAAAAAAAAGTTTATATCCTTTTAAATGGTTACTTGCTTTATTTTACATTATGATTACATTAGTGCTTAATTTAGTGACAAAAATAATGCTGACATTAATATTGTTTATCAGCAAATAATTGTAGGACAATTTATTGGTCGGCAAAATGTGTCCTCGGCCCAGGCCCACGTAAGGTAAGGTAAGGTAAGGTAGAAATGATCTGGATCAGCCCCAAAAACTAATCACATGTTCCTTGTCCCATTTCTGTCATTTCATGAAAATCCGCACAGTGGTGTTTTGATAGCCAACTGACCCACTGACCGAACAAATTAATGAACGACCGACTGACCAAACAACCAAACACACATTGAACTGACTGACCAAAGGAATGAAGAAATGAATGACCAAAAATATAAACAAACAGAACAACCAAACAAAACGATCGACCAAACAGACGACTCACCAACTGAACGACCGATGAAACGACTGACCAAACAATCTAACGGCCAAACGGAACGACCGACCAAACACAAGACTGACCAAAGAAACGAACGACCAAAGAAACGACCGACCAAACAATGTAACGGCCGAACAAACGACCAAACGGAATGACCCACCAAACGGAACGACCCACCAAACCCCCGAACGACCAAGCACTCAACTGGCAAAAGAAACGAATGACCAAAGATACCACCAAATGAACAACCGACCAAACCAACGAACAACCGATGAAACGGCGGACCCAACGGAACGACCAAACGGAACGACCCACCAAACACACGAACGACCAAGCTCACAACAGACAAAAGAAACGAATGACCAAATATACGACCAATTGAACAACCGACCAAACCAACGAACAACCAATGAAACGGCCGACCAAACGACCAACCCAACTATGTAATGGCCGAACAAACGACCCAACGGAACGACTGACCAAACACACGACTGACCAAAGAAACGAACGACCAAATGAACAACCAACCAAACGAACGAAAAACTGATGAAACGACCAACCAAACGACTGACTAAACCACCGACCCAACAATGTAACGACCAAACGAACGACCAAACTTAAATAACAACCAAACAACTGACCAAATGAACGCATAAACGAACTGCCTAATGAACGAACAGCCAAATGAACGAGCAACTAAACGAGAGAACAAATTAACAAGCGACCAAAAAAATTAACGAACAACTGTAGAAACCACCGACCAAACAATCTAATGGCCAAACAAACGACTGAATGAACAACCGAACGAACAAACAACTGACCAATTGACCGACCAATCAAACAAGTGACCAATCAAACGACCAAACAAACAACTGACCAATCAAACAAACAACCGACCAACCAAACAGACAACTGACCAAACGAACGCACAAACGGCCGACCAACAAACGTCAAAATGGAACCGTCTATTTTGGGGAAAACTACATCCGTCCTCCCAAATAGGGTGTCTTTTCTGATGTCAGACCAGGACTGTCGGTCTAAGGTGGTCCGGAGCACACCTGGAGGTCCAAGCTGAGCTCCCCTGGCCCAAATAATTCTTCTTGGTATTCCTGAGCTCACTCCTACAACACATTTCTCCCTCAAACAGATATTTTCTCTCTCAACCTGTTTGCACTTTGCAACACTTTTTTTCTTTCCCCCGACACGTGAAATCCTCTCGCATGGAAAAGCGCTCAGCAGAAATGACATAATCTCCCCCACAACAATTTACAAAAGGGGGCTTGGACAGTGGGACGCTGGACGGAGCAGACCACAACAACACGTGTGTGCCACGCTCGTCAGCCTCCATGCACACCAACGCCTGCTGGATGGGCGGAGTCAAACGTGCCGCCTGCTGGCTTCAACCGAGGAAACCGTCTTGACTTACGCAACCATTTTAGTCCATCTGCAAACTTTTCATGAGTCAACCTCTTTTTGAGAAGTTAAAAGAATACCAGCAATCATTTAAAAAGGTTTGGAAATAGCTCAAAAATGTTGAATAATTAAACCAGTGCTTCTCAAACTGTGGTACGCGGGCTCCATCTAGTGGTACGCCAAAGAATCACTTATTACAGTAACACAGTGTTACTCTTCAAACTGTGTGTAATGTTAAATATATGAAATATACTTGCTAAATAAAACGTCTGCTTTGTTTTTAATGAATACTTAGGCGTACTATGCTACTGTGTTTAATGGTATTTGGAAGAGTTTTCTGAGGTGGTAAAAAAGCTTGAGAACCACTTCCATCCATCCATCCATCTTCTTCCGCTTATCCGAGGTCGGGTCGCGGGGGCAGCAGCCTAAGCAGGGAAGCCCAGACTTCCCTCTCCTCAGCCACTTCGTCCAGCTCTTCCTGTGGGATCCCGAGGCGTTCCCAGGCCAGCCGGGAGAGATAGTCTTCCCAACGTGTCCTGGTTCTTCCCCGCGGCCTCCTACCGGTCTGACGTGCCCTAAACACCTCCCTAGGGAGGCGTTCGGGTGGCATCCTAACCAGATGCCCGAACCACCTCATCTGGCTCCTCTCGATGTGGAGGAGCAGCGGCTTTACTTTGAGCTCCCCCCGGATGGCAGAGCTTCTCACCCTATCGCTAAGGGAGAGCCCCGCCACCCGGCGGAGGAAACTCATTTCGGCCGCTTGTACCCGTGATCTTGTCCTTTCCCAAAGCTCATGACCATAGGTGAGGATGGGAACGTAGATCGACCGGTAAATTGAGAGCTTTGCCTTCCGGCTCAGCTCCTTCTTCACCACAACAGATCGATACAGCGTCCGCATTACTGAAGACGCCGCACCGATCCGCCTGTCGATCTCACGATCCACTCTTCCCTCACTCGTGAACAAGACTTAGAGGTACTTGAACTCCTCCACTTGGGGCAAGATCTCCTCCCCAACCCGGAGATGGCACTCCACCTTTTTCCGGGCGAGAACCATGGACTCGGACTTGGAGGCGCTGATTCTCATCCCAGTCGCTTCACACTCGGCTGCGAACCGATCCAGTGAGAGCTGAAGATCCTGGCCAGATGAAGCCATCAGGACCACATCATCTGCAAAAAGCAGAGACCTAATCCTGCAGCCACCAAACCAGATCCCCTCAACGCCTTGACTGACATCACATGGACAAAGTTAAGACCTTCTGGAGGAAAGTTCTGTGGTCAGATGAAACTAAAATTGAGCTGTTTGGCCACAATACCCAGCAATATGTTTGGAGGAGAAAAGGTGAGGCCTTTAATCCCAGGAACACCACACCTACCGTCAAGCATGATGGTGGTAGTACTATGCTCTGGGCCTGTTTTGCTGCCAATGGAACTGGTGCTTTAAGTGGGACAATGAAAAAGGAAGATTACCTCCAAATTCTTCAGGACAAGCTAAGATCATCAGCCCGGAGGTTGGGTCTTGGGTGCAGTTGGGTGTTCCAACAGGACAATGACCCCAAACACACATCAAAAGTGATAAAGCAATGGCTAAATCAGGCTAGAATGAAGGTTTTAGAATGGCCTTCCCAAAGTCCTGACTTAAACGTGGGGACAATGCTGAAGAAACAAGTCCATGTCAGAAAACCAACAAATTTAGCTAAACTGCACCAATTTTGTCAAGAGGAGTGGTCAAAAACTCAAGCAGAAGCTTGTGAATGGCTACCAAAAGCGCCTTATTGCAGTGAAACTTGCCACGGGACATGTAAGCAAATATTAACATTGCTGTATGTATACTTTTGACCCAGCAAATTTGCTCACATTTTCAGTAGACCCATAATAAATTCATAAAAGAACCAAACTTCATGAATGTTTTTTGTGACCAACAAGTATGTGCTGCAATCACTCTATCACAAAAAAATAAGAGTTGTAGAAATGATTGGAAACTCAAGACAGCCATGACATTATGTTCTTTACAAGTGGATGTAAACTTTTGACCACAACTGTATATATTAAAATAAGTGTAGGTGTCTTCAAATGTGCAGTGCAAAATAACGGTGTTATTTTGTGCCGAAATGAAAATAAATGTTTTGCTATGTTTAAAGTATGCCCTTCTTATAGGGTGCCAGAGGACTTAAAGAGAGGTTCGGCAGCTTGAGAAATATAAAGAAAAGTACATCAGTAAAAATAGCATTATTTATATACTGAATGGTATGAATTATTATTTTTAATGTATTTATTAGTATAGTTTACAATATGATAACAATAATAAATAAAAAAACATATTGTGTATTTTTCGGTTAAAAATGAACTTGAATATAAGATGTATTAATATAGTATTCATTAGTATATTAGTATTCATTAGTATAGTTTACAATATGATAGTTTACAATATGATAATAATAAATATAAAAACATTACAAATGGTCTTAAATAGAAGATGTATTATTATAAGTCAGCATAAACTTGTTATTTTCTGGGGTGTGTCAAGACTTATATTGACTGTTGCCGCTGAAACTGATCGACCTCTGACCCCGTGTGACCTCAGCATGGAGCGCCTAGTGTTGATGACCTCTGACCTCCATGTTTGCCGCACAGATGCTTCCTGAAGCTGGGCGAGTGGCAGCTGAGCCTGCAGGGCATCAACGAGAGCACCATCCCCAAAGTGCTGCAGTACTACAGCCACTCCACCGAGCACGACCGCAGCTGGTACAAGGTCAGCACTTCTCACCTTCTCATACCTCTCATTTGCAAAACCAATACCATATATCCATTTTTTTAAACCCTTAGGGCCCCTCTCAAGTTTGGTCCCGAGGACCCAGAGAGGCCTCGGTCATAAACATTTTGATACAAAATGTGATCAATATCCTTTGTCAACACTTGAATCTCTACATCAACTTTACATTTTCTGTCCATGTTTGTTTCTAATGCTGTATGCCCTTTTTGTTAAAAAACACAAAATATGCAACATTTTCCACAAAAAGACGTTCAAAGTGTAATATTTGATGTGAAGTAATTCTAACCTTAAATATGTCAATAATTCATAACAACATTGATTTTGATTCATTATTATTTTTACGCAATGACAGTTTAAAAAAAATACCACATACAAATCTTAGGTATCCAAAAGGGTCCCACTTATAAATGTGTTAAAAATAACATCTACTTTTTTTTACACATTTAAATCTCTAGATCAACTTTTAGATCTATTCGTCGATATAGTTTTCTTTTTCAAATGTTTTATGCTGTTTTTTTAAAGAAAAACTTTTTTGTGCGGCAAAGACACAAAATATGCAACATTTCCCTTTAAAAAAAAAATTCTAAGTGTAATATTTGATGTGACGTAATTGGACCCTTAAATATGTCAATAATTCATAGCAACATTATTATTTCGTTTTAGTGATGAGTTAAAAAATAAAAATCCCACAAATTATTCGGGACGCAAAAGGGTCCCACAATTTTATTTTTTTTGACATTTAAATCTCTAGATGAACTTCAAATCTATCAGTCGATTATAATATTTTTTTTATTTTTATTTTTTTTTTTTTTGTATGTTTGTTTTATGCTGTTTTTGTCATGTAAAACTACGTGTTAATGGCAAACACACAAACATGTGCACAACATTCTCACATAAATATTTTAAAAGTGTAATATTTGATGTGAAGTAATTGGAGCCTTAAATATGTCAATAATTCATAACAACATTGATTTTGATTCATTATTATTTTTTGGGAAAAATGACCATTTAAAAAAAAATAAAAAATTAAATATTCGGGATCCAAAAGGGTCCCACTCATAAATGTGTTAAATATAAGTGCTACTTTTTTTTTGTCAACACTTAAATCACTAGATCAATTTCAGATTTATTTGTCGATATAAAGTGTTTTTTTAATGTTTCTGCCCTTTTTGTTAAAGAAATACTTTTATACTTTTTTTATATGGCAAAAACAGAAAATATGCAATATTTTCCCCAAAAAGATGTTCAAAGTGTAATATTTGATGCAAAGTAATTGAAGCCTCAAATATGTCAATAATTCATAACAACAATGATTTTAATTCATATTTTTTTTTAGTAATGTATTAAAAAAACAAATCCCACAAATTATTGGGGATCCAAAGGGGTCCCACACAAATTGTACTTTTTTTTTCAACATTTAAATCTCTAGATGAACTTCGAATCTTTCTATCGATTATAAGTGATTTTTATTTTTATGGGTTTTTTTGTATGTTTGTTTTATGCTGTTTTTGTCATGTAAAACTAAGTGTTGATGGCAAACACAGCAATAAATATGTCATAGTGTAATATTTGATGTGAAGTAATTGGAGCCTTAAATATGTCAATTCATAACATTGATTTTAATTAATTATTATTTTGTTTCAGTAATGAGTTTGAAAAAAAAAAAATCCCATTAAAATTTTTGACGATCCAAAAGGGTCCCACTCATAAAAGTGTTAAAAAATTAAATTTTTTTGTACTTTGAACACTTAAATCTCTAGATCAACTTCAGATCTATCTGTTGATATAAACGTTTTTTTTGTTTTTTTAAATGTTTTATGCTCTTTTTGTTATAGAATACTTTTTTATATTGCAAACAAAAAATATGCAATATTTTCCTCAAAAAATCTGTTCAAAGTAGAATAATTGGTGTGAACTAATTGGAGCCTTAAATAGGTCAATCATTCATAATAACATTGATTTTTAATTCATTATTATTTTGTTTTAGTAAGGAGTTAAAAAAAAAAAATCCCACTAATTATTGGGTATCTAAAAGGGTCGCACTCATAAAAGTGTTAAAGTTGTACTTTTGTTTCAACATTTAAATCTCTTGATGAACTTCAAATCTATCTGTCGATTATACATTTTTATTATTTGTATGTTTTTTGTTTTTTTGTATGTTTGTTTTATGCTGTTTTTGTCATGTAAAACTAAGTTTTAATGGCAAACACACAAATATGTGCACAATGTTCCCACATAAATATGTTAGTGTAATATTTGATGTGAAGTAATTGGAGCCTTAAATATGTCAATAATTCATAACAACACTGATTTTGATTCATTATTATTTTGTTTTAGTAATGAGTTTAAGAAAATAAAAAAATCACTCTAAAATTCATGACGATCCAAAAGGGTCCCGCTCATAAAAGTGTTAAAAAATTCCATATATATATATTTTTTTTTACTTTGAACGCTTAAATCTCTAGATCCACTTCAGATCCATTTGTTGATATAAAGGTTTTTTTTTTAATGTTTTATGCCCTTTTTGTTAAAGAATACTTTTTTATATTGCAAACACAAAATATGCAATATTTTCCTCAAAAAACATGTTCAAAGTTGAATAATTGGTGTGAAGTAATTGGAGCCTTGAATATGTAAATCATTCATAACAACATTGATTTTAAATAATAATTTTTGAGCAATAACTAAAATTCTTGGCAATCCAAAACGGTCCCACTCATAAAAGTGTTAACATCAAGTCGTACTTTTTTTTTTTTACTTTCAATACTTAAATCTTAATATCAACTTTAAATGTATCTGTCAATATAAAGGGTTTTTAATTTTTTTCAAATGTTTTATGCTCTTTTACAGTATGTTAAAGAATACTTTTTATATGGCAAAAACGCAAAATATGCAACATTTTTCTCACATAATATTTCAAAGTGTTATATTTGATGTGAAGTAATTGGAGCCTTTAATATGTCAATAATTCATAACAACATTGATTTTAATGTATTATTATTTTTTGAGCAATGACAGTTTTAAAGAAAAAAACAGCCTGCATGGCAGATCTGTGTTATTAGTGTCAGTATTGCAACTTTCTCTCATTACATTTCACCTGTTGGCTCTTTTATTCCACTTTTTTATGTTATTTTTGCAATATTATTTTTAGAATGTTAAAACAGCCTGCGGGCCAGACCTTGAACACCCCTGATTTAAATGACTCAGAGTGGTGCCTCGTCTGATGATATCAAAGATTTCAGAGGATGTTTTTTATTTCCAGGCGTGGCACGCGTGGGCTGTGATGAACTTTGAGGCAGTGCTGCACTACAAGCACCAGAACCAGGCCCGCGATGAGAAGAAGAAGCTGCGGCACGCCAGCGGGGCCAGCGCCAACAGCGAGGCCAGCAACAGCGACAGCGAGGTGGACGGCAGTGACCACAGTCCTGGACAGAAAAAAGTCAATGAGGTTGGTCAAAATCAAGCTCATCTATTCATAAAGTCATCATTTTATTCAAATGGATGCAAAAGTTACCAAGATATTAACTAATCAACACTTATGATATTAATATGTCTGCCAAAGTTAGCAAGATAATAACCAATCAGTACTTATATTATTATTATATCTGCCAAAATTTCCAAGATCATAACCAATCAGCACTTATAATATTATGGGGGGGTGTATATTTTAGCGTCCCGGAAGAGTTAGTGCTGCAAGGGGTTCTGGGTATTTGTTCTGTTGTGTTTATGTTGTGTTACGGTGCGAATGTTCTCCCGAAATGTGTTTGTCATTCTTGTTTGGTGTGGGTTCACAGTGTGGCGCATATTTGTAACAGTGTTAAAGTTGTTTATATGGCTACCCTCAGTGTGACCTGTATGGCTGTTAAACAAGTATTCTTTGCATTCACTTGTGTGTGTGAAAAGCCGTAGATATTGTGTGACTGGGCTGGCACGCAAAGGCAGTGCCTTTAAGGTTTATTGGCCCTCTGTACTTCTCCCTACGTCCGTGTACACAGCAGCGTTTTAAAAAGTTATACATTTTATTTTTTAAACCGATACCGATAATTTTGAAACCGATACCGATCATTTCCGATATTACATTTTAAAGCATTTATCGGCCGATAATATCGGCAGTCCGATATTATCGGACATCTCTAATTATTAATAATATGTCTGCCAAAGTTACCAAGATAGTAACCAATCAGCACTTATATTATTATTATGTCTGCCAAAGTTAGCAAGATAATAACCAATCAGCACTTATATTATTATTAATATGTCTTCCAAAGTTACCAAGATAATAACCAATCAACACTTATATTATTATTATGTCTGCCAATGTTACCAAGATAATAACCAATCAGCACTTATATTATTATTATTGTCTGCCAAAGTTACCAAGATAATAACCAATCATCACTTATATTATTATTATTATGTCTGCCAAAGTTACCAAGATAGTAACCAATCAGCACTTATATTATTATTAATGTCTGCCAAAGTTACCAAGATAATAACCAATCAACACTTATATTATTATTAATGTCTGCCAAAGTTACCAAGATAATAACCAATCAGCACTTATATTATTATTAATGTCTGCCAAAGTTACCAAGATAATAACCAATCATCACTTATATTATTTTTATGTCTGCCAAAGTTACCAAGATAATAGCCAATCAGCACTTATATTATTATTATTATGTCTGCCAAAGTTGCCAAGATAATAACCAATCAGTACTTATATTATTATTATGTCTGCCAAAGTTACCAATATCATAACCAATCAGCACTTATTTTATTATTAATGTCTGCCAAAGTTACCAAGATAATAACCAATCATCACTTATATTATTATTATGTCTGCCAAAGTTGCCAAGATAATAACCAATCAGTACTTATATTATTATTATGTCTGCCAAAGTTACCAAGATCATAACCAATCAGCACTTATATTATTATGTCTGCCAAAGTTGCCAAGATAATAACCAATCAGTACTTATATTATTAATATGTCTGCCAAAGTTACCAAGATAGTAACCAATCAACACTTATATTATTATTATGTCTGCCAAAGTTAGCAAGATAATAACCAATCAACACTTATAATATTATTATTATTATTATGTCTGCCAAAGTTAGCAAGATAATAACCAATCAACACTTATATTATAATTATGTCTGCCAAAGTTACCAAGATAATAACCAATCAGCACTTAGCTCTTTTAACGCCACCATTTCCATGGACGCGCTATTTCATTATAATCCTGTTCTACTTAACAATATTTTTTGTCTACGAATCGCCAAAGTCACGCACACACACGCACACCCACACACTAATCTGTGTCATTTTGCAAGTCTATGTTATTACATTATGCATATGAATGAGTGAGTGTGGATCGATACTGAAATATTGATACCGCTGATGCCAGATCTTTATGCTCTAATATCCATCGTCAAATTAAAATATCGATACTTTTGATACTTTAGATCAGGGGTGTCCACACTTTTTTACCAAGGCCTCATCCTGAAAAGTCAATGTACACGGGGACCATATAGATATTTTTTATAAATTAAAAAAAATGCTAAAACAGATATTGTTGTATTATTGGTGACTAAGTATATTATATTAGTTACATTTCAGCTTTTTCTCAATACATACCCATTTTTTCAGTCTTTTCTTAAATTTTATTGTTCTTTTCTTCCATATAAGAACAGAATGAAGTTATGAATAATATAATTGTGTAACTGCATAACTTTGCATGTACAAAATTCTGCCTGTATTAAAATAATAATGTTCAATTACACATTTACTGTAACAGTGTTTGTTAGGTTTTTAGTTATTTTTCAAATAAAAAATTAGTTAGTATTATTTTTTTAATTAATTAATGAACTAAACTTTATCTACATTTTAAGTATATTTTATTTTTATTTTGAGAGCTTCTAATATTTTTCTAATTAATTCCTGTTTGTATTTTTTTTTAATTAACAAATAAACTTTGTTTATACTTTAAGTATATTTTATTTTTATTTTGAGAGCTAAACATTTTTTAAATTAATTCATAAGTGAGTATTTTTTTAAATTTTTTATTAGTTAACAAACTAAACATTGTTTATATTTTTTGTATATTTTATTTTTATTTTGAGAGCTAAACATTTTTTAAATTAATTCATAAGTGAGTATTTTTTTAATTTTTATTAGTTAACAAACTAAACATTGTTTATATTTTTTGTATATTTTATTTTTTATTTTGAGAGCTTCTAATATTTTTCTACTTAATTATTGTTGGTATTTTTTAAAATTAATTAACAAACTAAACTTTGTTTATATGTTAAGTATATTTTATTTTTATTTTGAGAGCTGAATAGTTTTTAAATTAATTAATAAGTGAGTATTATTTCATTTTTTAAATTAACAAACTAAACTTTGTCTATATTTTTAGTATATTTTATTTTTATTTTGAAAGCTTCTAATATTTTTCTACTTAATTCTTGTTGGTATTTTTTTTAAATTAATTAACAAACTAAACTTTGTTTATATTTTAAGTTTATTTTATTTTTATTTTGAGAGCTAAACATTTTTTAATTAATTCATAAGTGAGTAATATTGTATTCATTAAAATTAATTGACAAACTAAACTTTGTCTATAATTTAAGTATATTTTATTTTTATCTTGAGAGCTAATATTTTTTCAATGAATTCATAAGTAAGCATTTTATTTTTTCGACTTAATTAAACAAACCAAAATTTTTTTTTTTACATTTTAAGTATATTTTATTTTTATTTTGAGATCTTCTAATATTTTATATCATGGGTGTCTAAAATGTTTCCACCATGGGCCGCATACTGAAAAGTCAAGAGTGGGGCGACCATTTTGATATTGATCATATACAACACACAAAACTCAAGACTTGATGGGGGGGGGGGGGTTATTATAATAAATGATAAATGGGTTGTACTTGTATAGCGCTTTTCTACCTTCAATGTACTCAAAGCGCTTTGACACTACTTCCACATTTACCCATTCACACACACATTCACACACTGATGGAGGGAGCTGCCATGCAAGGCGCTAACCAGCACCCATCAGGAGCAAGGGTGAAATGTCTTGCTCAGGACACAACGGACATGATGAGGTTGGTACTAGGTGGGGATTGAACCAGGGACCCTTGGGTCGCGCACGGCCACTCTTCCACTGCGCCACGCCGTCCCGAATAGTTGTAGTTATATTGTAAAACTTACAAACGTTGCTTGAAATGATGAATGAAGAATCCACAGGAGTAGAACGCCATGGACGGTTTCACTTCCGGTTGAAGGCTCGAAACAGGAAGTACGTTTTCAACCCGCAGCCCATGCAGTGAGTGAACTCGCCCAAAAGATGGCGCAACAGCACGAACAACAACACACCTTTTCAGCGTCTCTGTCGCTGTTAAAAACTATTTGTTGAATACAAAACAGTACGGTCGTTAGGGAACAAAAATCCATTAATTGGCCGCAGCGTTTTATAAGCCGTACAGTTCAAAGCGTAGGAAAAAAGTAGCAGCTTATAGTCTGAAAAATACGGTATATATTTTTTTACAAAAGAAAACAATTTATTTTACTGTAAAAAAAAA
This sequence comes from Nerophis lumbriciformis, assembly GCF_033978685.3. Taxonomy (NCBI): domain Eukaryota; kingdom Metazoa; phylum Chordata; class Actinopteri; order Syngnathiformes; family Syngnathidae; genus Nerophis; species Nerophis lumbriciformis. The sequence continues at coordinate 37,768,623 of NC_084570.2, read as the reverse complement.
CTGGTAGCTCAGTCCTTAGAATTTTATCGTACATTTTACGGTGTTTTTATACATCATATTACTGTAAATGGAGTAGAAAAACTGTACCACTGGTTTTTCACAATAAAATTCATGCAACATAGCTCCCAGTTTTTTAACTGTAAAATCTTCGGTTGTTGTTTTTTATCATGTATTTTTGTTCATGGAAAACTGTAGCAAAGTTGTTTTTATGGTCAAAAACTAGTCACCAGAACTTAATCGTAAAGCCTATTGTCATTTTTAGTCTACAAGTTGATGCTTTGATATCAGGAGTCAAGCAGATATTTATTTTGGAATATATGATAGAATAATTAATTTCATTATTAAATAATAATAAAGTTTAAAAGATATGCAATCGCATGCAGTTAATGTATTTTTTTAATGTCAAAATGGAAATAAGGGATAAATAAAGTACTTTATTAACGCTTAATATTTTGAGGCTTTGGCGGTCCTCATAAAATGATGTGGGGGGCCAGATCTGACCCCCGGGGCCTTGAGTTTGACACACCTAGATGTAAACGTCCACCACTTCATAAAGAACAACTTTGTAAAAAAAAAAAAAGAAAAGAAAAGAGGCAGGCTTCGCTGCACATCTTAAAATGAATTTGTGTGAATGTTTATGCGAGTGTAAGTTCAAGTTGTCATGTGTTCTCCTCTTGGCCTGACTGGCTTCATGAAGACATTGTTGTCCACACAGGACCTGTCCAAGACCTTGCTCCTCTACACGGTTCCTGCAGTCCAGGGCTTCTTCCGCTCCATCTCCCTGTCCCGGGGCAACAACCTGCAGGACACGCTCAGGTGAGTGGTCTAGGAGGACCTCCAGTGGCCACCGCTTGTTTATCTTTGTGCCTTGAAGGGTCCTGACTCTGTGGTTCGACTACGGTCACTGGCCTGAGGTGAACGAGGGCCTGGTGGAGGGCATCAAGACCATCCAGATAGACACCTGGCTGCAAGTAAAGATTCTTGGACTTTTTTTACACTCATTGTTTTTGTACAGTTTGTAATATCATTTGGCATGTAGGAAGCAACGCTAAATACATGTTAGGGCTGGGCGATATATCGATATGCGCGATATATTGCGGGTTTGTCTCTGTGCGATATAGAAAATGACTATATCGTGATATTCGAGTATGCGTTCTCACGCAGTTGCTTTACTCGCAGTTGCTCTACTCGTTCTTTCCTGTCTCTCCTTCTCACAGACAGCAAGCGCACCTTCTTACACACGTCACATACTGTCACGTCATACGTCACATTCGTATACGCCCTCGCTGAGCAGAGAGGTAGCAGCATGGCTAACGTTAGCTGTGATGCTAGCCGTAATACGAGAGAAAGAAGGTGCGAATCTGGTAACAAATGAAGGAATAATTAATTCCCCCAAAAAACAGCAGGGGGTCCATCGTCTGGCGGTGGTTTGGCTTCAAGTGGGAATATGTCGAATAGACAACCGTAATTTGTCAAGTGTGGGGTGAAAGCGTATAAAAAGTAGCCATCCATCCATCCATCCATCTTCTTCCGCTTATCCGAGGTCGGGTCGCGGGGGCAGCAGCTTAAGCACGGAAGCCCAGACTTCCCTCTCCCCAGCCACTTCGTCCAGCTCCTCCCGGGGGATCCCGAGGCGTTCCCAGGCCAGCCGGGAGAGATAGTCTTCCCAGCGTGTCCTGGGTCTTCCCCGTGGCCTCCTACCGGTCGGACGTGCCCGAAACACCTTCCTAGGGAGGCGTTCGGGTGGCATCCTGACCAGATGCCCGAACCACCTCATCTGGCTCCTCTCGATGTGGAGGAGCAGCGGCTTTACTTTGAGCTCCCCCCGAATGACAGAGCTTCTCACCCTATCTCTAAGGGAGAGCCCCGCCACTCGGCGGAGGAAACTCATTTTGGCCGCTTGTACCCGTGATCTTGTCCTTTCGGTCATGACCCAAAGCTCATGACCATAGGTGAGGATGGGAACGTAGATCGAGCGGTAAATCGAGAGCTTTGCCTTCCGGCTCAGCTCCTTCTTCACCACAACGGATCGATACAGCGTCCGCATTACTGAAGACGCCGCACCGATCCGCCTGTCGATCTCACGATCCACTCTTCCCCCACTCGTGAACAAGACTCCGAGGTACTTGAACTCCTCCACTTGGGGCAAGATCTCCTCCCCAACCCGGAGATGGCACTCCACCCTTTTCCGGGAGAGAACCATGGACTCGGACTTGGAGGTGCTGATTCCCATCCCAGTCGCTTCACACTCGGCTGCGAACCGATCCAGTGAGAGCTGAAGATCTTGGCCGGAGGAAGCCATCAGGACCACATCATCTGCAAATAGCAGTGACCTAATCCTGCAGCCACCAAACCAGATCCCCTCAACGCCCTGACTGCACCTAGAAATTCTGTCCATAAAGGTTATGAACAGAATCGGTGACAAAAGGCAGCCTTGGCGGAGTCCAACCCTCACTGGAAACGTGTCCGACTTACTGCCGGCAATGCTAATATGTAGTGTTGTGCTCGTGGCGTGAAAGCAAGACAACTTTAAGTATAGTTGACACACAAAAACGTGTGCGTCGTTTATTCTTCCAAGCACAAGCAAGAATGAATGATATCACAACAAAAACTCAAATCTCGCGGGAACAACAAACCCCCACCTTTGCGAGAATCTACTGACGGCCACTTAAAGGGGCCGCGCCGAATTACTCGCTCTTAACTGCACACAAAGAACAACATTGTCATATGCACAATAGAGCAGTACAGTGAATGATGACAAACTCAAATAACAGGTGTGGTGAATTATGTCCTTAAATCAACCGCTACACACGTCCCCCCAGAATTCGCCACCACAAAGAAAACAAACTGTCAATGGACAGGGGCACGGACGGGCCGACCAGACCGGGTGCGCCGGACCGGTACCAACGCCGGGGAGTCAGCAGGGGGGACCGGAAGGGCACCTGCACTGTCCAAGGTCCCGGGGGCCTGCGTAGAAGGATGCATAACATTATCATGGGGCCTAGGTAGAGCGGGCGGACGACCCCGGCGCGGGGGTACGGCCGTGGTAACCGGCTGACTAAGATCCAAGTGGGCCGCTTTCAGCCGGTCCACCGTGATCTTTTCAGACCGACCCCCGATGTCCAACAGAAAATGCTTGTCACCGCTCTCTAGGACGCGAAATGGCCCATCGTAAGGAGGCTGAAGGGGGCCGCGGTGGGCGTCGTGTCGGACAAAAACAAACGCTGCTCCCTTTAAGGAAGCGGGAACATAAGGCGGCGTAAGGCCGTGTTGAGAAGTGGGGATGGGGGCAAAACTCTTGGCGGCATCGAGGAGAGCAGCTCGCTGCTTACCGGCGGACCAAGGTGTCGTCGTGCTAGGGATAAAGTCGCCTGGCACTCGCAGGGGCTGGCCATACACCAACTCTGCCGAGGAAGATTGCAAGTCTTCCTTGGGGGCAGTCCGAAGCCCCAGCATTACCCAAGGGAGCTTGTCTATCCAAGCGCTGTCCTTCAGGGATGCCCTAAGTGCTGCCTTCATGGACCTGTGAAATCGCTCACACATACCATTGGCCTGCGGGTGATACGCCGTCGTGTGGTGGAGTTTCACACCCAAGCTCTCGGCCACAGCGGCCCAGAGCTCAGAAGTGAACTGAGAGCCCCGGTCGGATGATAGGTCCGATGGGGTACCGAAACGGGCAACCCACGTACCAATGAACGCGCGCGCCGCCCTCCGCGGAGGTGGCGGACGTCAGAGGTACTGCCTCCGGCCAGCGGGTGGTCCTGTCGACCATCGTGAGGAGGTATGTGCAGCCGCGTGAGGATGGGAGAGGTCCGACCAGGTCCACATTGACATGGTCAAAACGGCGCTCCGGAACCGTAAACGGTGCCAGTGGGGCCCGCGTGTGGCAGTGCACTTTTGAGCGCTGGCATGCCACACATGTGGAAGCCCAGTCCCTAACGTCTTTTTTCAGTCCACGCCAGACAAATTTTGCAGCAACCAGCCGCTGGGAAGGTTTCCTCCCAGGGTGGGAAAGGCCGTGGATGGAGTCGAACACGCGCCGCCTCCAAATGGCGGGCACGAGGGGCCGTGGCCGACCGGTAGCGACGTCACAAAGGAGTGTAACCCCGGTGTCCTCAAATGGGACCTCAGACAACCGAAGCCCTGTGGCTGCAGCCTTCAGAGCTTGGATGTCTGGGTCGTCGGCCTGGTCAACTGCCATTTGTGCAAAATCGAGTCCCACATGGACAGCGCTCGCGACGGCTCGGGAAAGGCAATCAGCCACGACATTGCTCTTACCAGCAAGGTGCTGGATGTCCGTCGTGAACTCTGAGACGTAGGAGAGGTGCCTCTGTTGCCGAGCTGACCACGGTTCAGCCGTCTTGGCCATCGCGAAAGTGAGGGGTTTGTGGTCCACAAAAGCCGTGAAAGGCCGGCCTTCAAGCAACGAACGGAAATGGCGTATGGCCAGATAGAGGCCAAGGAGCTCACGGTCAAATGTGCTATATTTCCGCTCACAGGGACGCAACTGCCTGCTAAAGAAAGCCAAAGGCTGCCAAGTGCCACCCGCCCACTGCTCATGCACTGCACCTACAGCATAGTCTGACGCGTCCGTGGTGATTGCAATAGGAGCATCAGGTAATGGGTGTGCCAGCAGAGTAGCGTTAGCGAGAGCAGACTTGACCCCCAAAAAAGCAGTGTGCCGTGCGTCAGACCAGTCCACCATGTGCTTGGGAGCAGCTCCTTTAAGAGCATCATACAGCGGCCGCATGAGGTCAGCTGCTCGGGGAATGAAACGATGGTAAAAATTTGGCGGTAGATGATGAGAACGTGGGCTGCGCCAGGGTGGGGAACTCGGCGAGGAGGCGCAGAAAAACGTCTGCGATAGGTAGCATGCTGGAAAGCCTGATGGAGTCTGTCGCGCTGAGACTGCACTTGTACGAGCAGAACGTAATCGCATCCACCAAACGCCTGTTTTTAACATCCACAAGGAGGCCGAAAGCACAGAGAAAATCTGCACCGATGAGCGGCACCGTCACTTTAGCAGTCACAAAGTCCCAACTGAAACGCTGTCCACCAAAACACAGTTCCACATACCGTATTCCGTAAGTGCGGATAGGGCTGCCATTGGCCGCTTCCATGGGGGGGCCATGCGACTCAGACAGCATGTCCAACCTTGATGCTGGTAGGACGCTCCTCTGCGCGCCGGTGTCACACAGGAACCTTCGCCCAGAGAGGGAGTCCTGGATGAAGAGCAGCCTGCCCGCACTGCCGACGCTCATGGCCACTGCTGAACGCCGGCCCCGGCGTTTCCCGGCGGCGGTCCACGAAAACTGCACGGGGGACGGCACCGCCTAGCTTTGGTCCCAAACTTTGCGTGGAAAAAACATAGTCCAGAATCCGGTTGCCGCCTGGGGGGCGCAGCAGCAGCAGCGAGAGTGGGAGAATCTGTCATGGGTCTTTCTGTCTCAGCCGGAAGGAAAGCAGCCACAAAGCTAGGTTGGGAAGCTAAAAAGAACTTATCAGCTTCGGCAGCTAGTTCGCGGCAGTCCAAAATGGCGGTGTTGGCTAAAGAAGCCCGCACCTGAGAAGGCAGGAGCCTCAGGAAAAACTGCACGAAGAGGAATCCTGGTCTGTGCTCACCTAAGAGACCCAGCATTTTGTCCATTAGTTCAGAGGGCTTGTAATCGCCAAGCCCCTGCAACGAAAAAAGGCGGCTAGCTGGCTCCGCGTCAGAAAGTTGAAATGTCTGTAAGAGGTGAGCCTTCAACGTGAGGTACTTGTTCCTCTCCGGTGGGTGCGTGAGGATGCCAACCACTCTGTCCGCCGTCGCGCTCCCAAGGGAGGACACGACATAATAAAACTTAGTGTCGTCCTCGGTGATACCACGCAGGGCGAACTGTGCCTCGGCCTGGGCAAACCATGTGGTCGCGGAAGTTTCCCAGAACTCGGGCAGCTTAAGAGAAACCGCATTCGCCGTCATGGTCGCTAATATTCACCGAATCCGTTCAGTGAAGCGTCGGGGTCACCAGTGTTGTGCTCGTGGCGTGAAAGCAAGACAACTTGATTATATTACATCCGGAGATGCTTTCCTCTTCATTCACCTTAGGTGAATGGAGCCTTGGCCAGGAGGACTTGATATCATCAGATGGTATCCAGCGGTCATTGGGTGTTTCGACCCTGAACCATAACACCCTACCGCTGGTGGGCCGGCAGTGGTGGCCAAGTCACTGCCTATCTCCTCCTCCTGGCTTCCAGCTCATCTCGTCTCTCCTGCTCCATAACCAGCAAGAGGCTCTCTCTGCTGCCTACCCCATCCTGCGAGCTGCTGTCTTTCTCTCCTTCCCTGTTATTCCCAAGGCTGTGAGCATTCTCCATACCGACTGGGCAGGGAATCCTCTGCAGCCGACCTCGACCGGGAACAGCCATGCCTGCCATCCTTTTCCCCTGCATTCATTCAAAAGGTCCTGGTATTTGGCACTTTTCCTTTCGAAGGCTTGGTCGCACCCTTCTTCCCATGGGACTGTGAGTTCTATGAGAATGATCTTCTTTGCCTCTTCAGACCACAGCACCACATCCGGTCTTAGAGTTGTCTGGACAACCTGGGGGAACTGCAGCCTTCCTCCCAGGTCTACCTTCATGTCCCAAGAACGGGCCATTTGCAATAGGCTCTTCCTTGATGTTGCTGTGGTTGGTGGCTTTTCTCCCTCCCTCACAAACTGGATTGATCTTGTTCTCCCTTGTGGTTGCCGTTTCTTGCATCTCTGCTGCTCCAGGGTGTTAGCCAGTGTCATGAGCACCTTGTCATGACGCCATCTGTATCTCCCTTGGGTGAGTGCTGTTTTACACCCTGACAGGATGTGCGCCATGGTCCCCTTCTGTCCGCAGAGCTTGCATAGTGGATCCTCTCTCATGCCCCATCTGTGCAAGTTTGTTGGAGTCGGGAGTGTGTCATACACTGATCTCAGCAAGAAAGAGATGCGGAATGGTTCCAGCTTCCATAGATCTGCCCACGTGATCTTTCTCTTGGGGAGGTCCCATTTGGTCCAGGCTCCCTGGGACGCTAGTTCCACTGCTCTTGATTTCCGACCCTCCTCTTCCAGGTTTCGTACTTCCTCCTGGATCATAGCTCTTCTTTCCCTGGGTTCTGCCTTACTCCACTGTTGGACATGGTAAGTTCCAAGACCTTGTCTTCCTGTGCATGGTGTCCCTATGATGTCACGTAGCCTCAACATGCTCTCAGCTTGTGCGACAGACGTGTCAGCTGCCCACTTGCGTCCTGATCTTGTAGTGACGCCTGCGTGTCTGACTTGTTCGTCCTGGGAGTCTCTGTATGTCATTAAGACTCTGCACTTTGCTACCTTGAATTCCTCCACCACGGATGACAAGGGAAGCTGGAGCTGTCCTGATCTTATGTAGAGGCCTACTGATGTGAAGCTTGGAGGGATTCCCAGCCATTTTCTGAGGTACTTATTGATCTTTCTCTCCACTCCTTCTACGCATGTCATAGGGACGTCATACACCGTCAACAGCCACATGAGTCTTGGTAACAGTCCATATTGGTAGAGCCATATTTTAAATTTACCAGGGAGTCCTGATTTTCCAATTCTCCTCAGCCACTCTTCTGTCTGCTTTTCTGTACTGGTGATGTTGTTCCTGTCAGTAAGTGAGCTGTCAAACCACTTTCCAAGGCACTTTATAGGGTTCTCCTCAATCGATGGAATCACTTCTCCTTGCACTTGCAGCTTGAACCTGTTCGTCAGTTTACCTTTACGGATCACCATGCTCCTTGATTTTTTGGGCTTGAACTTCATTCTGGACCATGTTGCCATGTGGTCCAGAACTGTTAGCACCCATCTTGCCTCCACATGGGTTGTGGTCGTCACGGTGAGATCGTCCATGTAACCTCTTATTGGGGGTTGTCGAATGCCTGATTCCATTGCTGGTCCTCTGGCTTCTTTCCCAGCAGCTGTTATGAGGAGGTTCATACCCATGATGAAGAGGATGGGGGAGATTGTGCATCCAGTTACGATTCCCTTTTCCAGGTTTTGCCACTGAGTTGTAAAATTGGCTGTTTTGAACCGTATCTGGATGTCTCCAAAGTAGCTGGTTATCATTCCCTTGATGTGCAGAGGGATGTGGTAATGGTCTAGTGCAGTGTGAATGAGGGTGTGAGGGATTGCTCCGTAGGCGTTAGCCAGATCGAGCCAGACAACAGTCAGGTTGCCTTTGCTTGCTTTGGCCTCCCGGATCATCTGACTGAGAACTCCGGTGTGTTCCAGGCATCCAGAGAAGCCTGGGATTCCACCTTTCTGGATAGAGGTGTCAACATATCCGTTCTCCGTCATGTATGAGATCTTCCTTTTTGCCAGTACAGAAAAGAAGATTTTGCCTTCTACGTTTAGAAGTGATATTGTACGAAATTGATTTATGGTTGAGGAGTTCTCTTCCTTTGGCACAAAACAGCCTTCTGCCCTCTTCCAGCACGATGGAATGGTGCCCTTTTTCCAGATCCTCCGGAACAGCATCCACAGCCTCCGAAGGAGCATCGGGCATTTCTTATACACCTTATAGGGTATACCACTAGGGCCGGGGGCAGATCCTGTTCTGGCCTTTTTCACCACCTCTTGGATTTCCTTCCACGATGGTTCACTGATGTTGAGCTCCTTTCTTGGTTTTTCCAAGCTGTCGATGTTATGGTTGGCACCCAGGGCCTGGTTTTTACAGGTGTCATTGTGGGTTTCCCTTAAGAACGCCTCCACATCTTCCCTCGAGCTGGTCAGCATTCCAGATTTTGCTTCACCCAGTAGTTTCCTGGTGAATCTGAAAGGGTCTTTGGTGAACTGTGCTCTTCTGTTCTCCCTCTCCTTCCTCCTCTTCCGAATGCTTTCTGCTCTACGGAGTCTACAAAGACGTTCCCGGAGTTGCCTTGTCAGATCCTTGATGCCTTCCTTTTCCTCGACTGTGGCTCTTTTGAACTGTTTTTTTAGAGTTTTAATTTCCTTCCTTAGGCGATGGATTTCTCTTTCTCTTCTGCTTGGCTGATGCGCCATTTTGGTGTTAACCTTCTTGTCCTCCATCCCAAAACGCTCCCTTGCCAGATTGTACGTTATTGTTGTGAGTGTATTAACTTTCTGTTCAGCTGTTCCTGCTAGTGTGGCTTCTAGCACTTTGTCGAGGTCTTCGTCTAGTTGGTTCCATTCTTTGGTGTCACTCATCTTGGGCCACTTCATTCGTTCTCTCGCAGGGTGGGTTTGGTTCTCTGAAGAGGTATGGGGTGGATCCCGCCTGAGGTCTTGAGGTGGCACAGGTGCTGAGAGATCTCCAGTGCTGTGGGGCGCTTCCTGCCTGGAGCTCTCCTGCGTCTCACCAGGTGCTACCGCTGTGCGCTGCACCTGTGTCCCCCCTTTTCCACATGTGGTCCTGGCTTGGTGTATTTTAAGCCCTCTTGTGTTTTTGCAGGTCTTTCCGCAATGACACTTTACCTCCAATACCTCTCCAGTCATTGTTGTTTGGGTGAGCCGTCTCTTTGTCCGTGATCCATTCCTGGCCGTTACCGTTGTGTCCGTCCCGTTGAGTCTCTCATCCTCCCCCCCTCTCGGGCGACTCTGGGGGTATTGCTCATTGTGAATTTCCGTAGCTTGGGTTGGTGCCCTCTTGCGAGTGCTGTGCATGAGGTTGCTGGCCTCATCCACCCACGCCAGTCTTTCCTGGAGGTCATCTGTCTTTCCAGAGTCACCGAACTTCCTCGGTTGCCATCCAGGCTTTCCTGGAAGTCACTGGTTTCCCAGAAATCTATGATTATATTACATCCGGAGATGCTTTCCTCTTCATTCACCTTAGGTGAATGGAGCCTTGGCCAGGAGGACTTGATATCATCAGATGGTATCCAGCGGTCATTGGGTGTTTCGACCCTGAACCATAACACCCTACCGCTGGTGGGCCGGCAGTGGTGGCCAAGTCACTGCCTATCTCCTCCTCCTGGCTTCCAGCTCATCTCGTATAAGTATAGTTGACACACAAAAACGTGTGCGTCGTTTATTCTTCCAAGCACAAGCAAGAATGAATGATATCACAACAAAAACTCAAATCTCGCGGGAACAACAAACCCCCACCTTTGCGAGAATCTACTGACGGCCACTTAAAGGGGCCGCGCCGAATTACTCGCTCTTAACTGCACACAAAGAACAACATTGTCATATGCACAATAGAACAGTACAGTGAATGATGACAAACTCAAATAACAGGTGTGGTGAATTATGTCCTTAAATCAACCGCTACAGTAGCATCATTTGAAAAGTCACCTGTTAAAGTTAAAGTACCAATCACACACACACTAGCTAGAGAATGAACAGTGCTTACTCCGCACGTCAACATCTCCGTTCGGTACCACACGCCCACACCATCAAAATACCGAGGCAAACATTTCCAGATCAACACCGTATGAAAAAAATAGTGATTTTTTTTAGTTGTAAAATTTCCTTCTCTGCATGAAAGTTTAAAACGAGCATATATTAATGCAGTATGAAGAAGAATGTTTTAATGTAGACACATAGAATCATCATACTGTTGTGATTATATGCATCAAGTGTTCATTCAAGGCTAAGGCAAAATATCGAGATATATATCGTGTATCGCGATATGGCCTTAAAATATTGCGATATTAAAAAAAAGGCCATATCGCCTAGCCCTAATACATGTCAATTTTTTTATCAAACTTAACATATTTGATAAACCATCTGACATTTTTGGAACTCTTTCCAAAAACTTACTTAAAAGCCTTTTTGGGAATCACAGTGGACATTTATCAAATGGAGACAATAACGGCATTTTTTAATTATAAATTGGAGAAATTCACTTCATACTGGGAGAACTGGGTCAATTATGTCACACCCCATAGGCCTGATTTTATTTTCTCCAATTAGTGATTGGACTGTGTAAAAAAGATCACTCCCTATTGGGGTTGTACGGTATAGTAATGAATCATATTCGGTACTATACCGCCTCTAAAAAGTACCGGTTACTTTTTTTCTTTTTAACGGGCATGGCGGTGCGTCGTCACGTCGTGACATTGCTGTTTTTTTGAGCAGAGGAGCATGTTCGGCAGCGCACACACACAGAATACTTACAAGCAGACACATTGTGTAGACAGAAAAGGGAGAACGGATGCGTTTTGGTGTAAAAAGTAAAGATAAAGGTGAAGTTATAACACTGAAACACCCTCAGGAAGAGGTGCTTTAAGACATGGCTAGCTAACCAGCGGCAAACATCCATCCGCAGCCAGCAGTGTTTTAGGTACTTCTAAATCACTAATCCTTGTCTCCATGGCGACAAATAAAGTATGTTTCTTACAAATACCTTTATCACTGGAGGATGAGGAATAGCTAAACATGCTTCGCTACACACCGTAGGAGGATACAATAGATCACCGGCGTCACAATGTAAACAAATGCCATGGGTGGATCGCCACTTGACATCCACTGTAATGATACCAAGTACAGGAGCGTATCTAGTCGATACTACTATGAGTACAGCGATATTTTTTATCGTCACAAAATCTTTTTTCCTTTTTTTCAAATGTATATTATGTTTATAAACTCAGTAAATATGTGCCTGGACACATGACCAATGTATTATGACCAATGTATGATCCTGTAACTACTTGGTATCGGATCGATACCTAAATGTGTAGTATCATCCAAAACTAATGTAAAGTATCAAACAACAGAAGAATAAGTGATTATTACATTTTAACAGAAGTGTAGATAGAACATGTTAAAAGACAAAATAAGCAGATATTAACAGTTATTGAAAGTGTAGATTAATAATTCATTTTTACAGTTTGTCCCTCATAATGTAGACACAATAATAGGTAGATAAATTACACAATATGTTACTGCATACGTCAGCAGACTAATTAGGAGTCTTTGTTTATTTACTTACTACTAAAAGACAGGTTGTCTTGTATGTTCACTATTTTATTTAAGGACTAAATTACAATAATAAACATATGTTTAATGTACCCTAAGATTTTCTGTTAAAATAAAGCCAATAATGACATTTTTTGTGGTCCCCTTTATTTAGAAAAGTATCGAAATACATTTTGGTACCGGTACCACAATATTGGCATTGGGACAACCCTATTTATTAATAGTTTTTTTTTCTATTTATATATTTACTATCTGTTCATTTTTTTATTTTTTTATTTATTCTGTTTTTTGGTATTTTTTTCTGTTTTTTGGGGGGGCGGGTGGCATTGTTGGTATATAAACAAAAATATATGATTTTGACAGTTAGGGCAGACAATAGATGTATGCAAACATGATGTAATGGATAGGAATGTCTGATGCTGGATGTCAATAAAAACTAAATTACATACAAAATAAAAGCCTTTTTAGACAAACAAACCAGATGGAGCCTTTTTAGACATACAACACCCAACCCTGTTTAAGAAAGGTGTTCAGGAATGAAGAATATAACTATACTCCTGATTAGGGAAACCAGTTTTTTAATTGCACATTTTAAAACAACATTGCCATTCCTTTGTCTAAATATTATAGTTTGTATATTATTACCTGTTATAGTTCTAATGTTAATGTCTTATTATTCATAACCAGTACCTCCACCTTGTCAAAAACCTCCCCAAACTAGTCCCATTCCTCTGTGCTGGGAAGGCCAGGTGTATTTGCAATGCATTGTGGGGGCTGGGCAGACATGCTTGCTGCATGAAGTATTTGTTTACAAGGTGAAAGCCAGCAACAAACTGGAATAAAATGGATCGTGCTACGACATGTTTGATGGTCTCACAACATGTACCAGGTGATGGTGTTAAAAGTCACGTTTGATAGTCTCACAACATGTACCAGGTGATGGTGTTAAAAGTTACATTTGATGGTCTCACAACATGTACCAGGTGATGTGTTAAAAGTCATGTTTGATGGTCTCACAACATGTACCAGGTGATGGTGTTAAAAGTCATGTTTGATGGTCTCACAACACGTACCAGGTGATGTGTTAAAAGTCATGTTTGATGGTCTCACAACATGTACCAGGTGATGGTGTTAAAAGTCACGTTTGATAGTCTCACAACATGTACCAGGTGATTGTGTTAAAAGTCACGTTTGATGGTCTCACAACATGTACCAGGTGATTGTGTTAAAAGTCACATTTGATGGTCTCACAACATGTACCAGGTGATGGTGTTTAAAGTTATGTTTGATGATCTCACAACATGTACCAGGTGATGGTGTTAAAAGTCATGTTTGATGGTCTCACAACATGTACCAGGTGATGTGTTAAAAGTCATGTTTGATGGTCTCACAACATGTACCAGGTGATGTGTTAAAAGTCATGTTTGATGGTCTCACAACATGTACCAGGTGATGGTGTTAAAAGTCACGTTTGATGGTCTCACAACATGTCATGGCCGTTGTGTCCTGAGCAAGACACTTCACCCTTGCTCCTGATGGCTGCTGGTTAGCGCCTTGCATGGCAGCTCCCGCCATCAGTGTGTGAATGTGTGTGTGAATGGGTAAATGTGGAAGTAGTGTCAAAGCGCTTTGAGTACCTTGAAGGTAGAAAAGCGCTATACAAGTACAACCCATTTATCATTTATTATTTATTTACCAGGTGATGGTGTTTAAAGTCATGTTTGATGGTCTCACAACATGTACCAGGTGATGGTGTTAAAAGTCATGTTTGATGGTCTCACAACATGTACCAGGTGATGTGTTAAAAGGCATGTTTGATGGTCTCACAACATGTACCAGGTGATGGTGTTAAAAGTCATGTTTGATGGTCTCACAACATGTACCAGGTGATGTGTTAAAAGTCATGTTTGATGGTATCACAACATGTACCAGGTGATGTGTTAAAAGTCATGTTTGATGGTCTCACATGTACCAGGTGATGGTGTTAAAAGTCATGTTTGATGGTATCACAACATGTACCAGGTGATGTGTTAAAAGTCATGTTTGATGGTCTCACAACATGTACCAGGGGATGTGTTAAAAGGCATGTTTGATGGTCTCACAACATGTACCAGGTGATGGTGTTAAAAGTCATGTTTGATGGTCTCACAACATGTACCAGGTGATGTGTTAAAAGTCATGTTTGATGGTATCACAACATGTACCAGGTGATGTGTTAAAAGTCATGTTTGATGGTCTCACAACATGTACCAGGTGATGGTGTTAAAAGTCATGTTTGATGGTATCACAACATGTACCAGGTGATTGTGTTAAAAGTCATGTTTGATGGTCTCACAACATGTACCAGGTGATGGTGTTAAAAGTCATGTTTGATGGTCTCACAACATGTACCAGGTGATGTGTTAAAAGTCCTGTTTGATGGTCTCACAACATGTACCAGGTGATGGTGTTAAAAGTCATGTTTGATGGTATCACAACATGTACCAGGTGATGTGTTAAAAGTCATGTTTGATGGTCTCACGGCTGCTATCCAAGCTAGTCGCCATATCATTATTAACTCACTAACCTGACTTCTTTTGCCTTTGCTTCTGCGCTGGAAATAAGACAAATCTCAACAAATATTGTTTTTTCTTAAAGCTACCAGGACCATAATTGTGGCAGTTTTTACACTTTTAAAGAAAAGAAGACAACTTTAGGACAGAGTCTTGCATTCAGCCGTGTAAACAAGCTCTTTAGAGTCCAGCAAGACCCACAATGCATTGTGTTTCCACCTCACACTTTCAGGCCCTAATATAGTTTATAACTAGTAATAATAGTGGATTAGATTTATATAGCCCTTTTCTCGACACTCAAAGCACATGACAGAGAACTGAGAGGCCACATTCACACATTGATGGTGATAAGCTACATTTGCAGCCACAGCTGTCCTGCGGTAGACTGCTATTATGCCCCGCCCACCACCACCACCACCATTCATTGTGGATGGCAGAGGCTGGAATCGAACCGAGAACTCTCAAGTTGCTGGAATGGTCGCTCTATCATCTGAGCCACGCCGTCCCATTGTAGGTTTTATGTTCTTATTATAACCTGTTATTATTCATAACCTGTGCCCCACCCTGTCAAAATCTTCACGAGTATTTACTTGTGTGCGATATCATGTGCGATACAAGCAGTCCTGCATTGTTCATTTGTGTGATATAATGTGCGATACAAGCAGTCTTGCAGCGTGTTTACTTGTGTGCGATATAATGTGCGATACAAGCAGTCTTGCGGTTTTCACTTGTGTGACATCATGTGCGATACAAGCAGTCTTGCAGCGTGTTTACTTGTGTGCGATATAATGTGCGATACAAGCAGTCTTGCAACGTGTTTGCTTGTGTGCGATATAATGTGCGATACAAGCAGTCTTGCAGTGTTTACTTGTGTGTGATATTTTGTGTGATACAAGCAGTTCTGCAGAGTGTTTACTTGTGTGTGACATCATGTGCGATACAAGCAGTCCTACAGTGTTTACTTGTGTGTGATATCATGTGTGATACAAGCAGTCTTGCAATGTTTGCTTGTGTGTGATATATTGTGCGATATAAGAGGTTCTGCAGATTGTTTACTTGTGTGTGATATCATGTGCGATACAAGTAATCTTGCAGTGTTTACTTGTGTGTGATATCATGTGCGACACAAGCAGTCCTACAGTGTGATATCATGTGTGATACAAGCAGTCCCGCAGTGTTTACTTGTGTGTGATATCATGTGCGATACATGCAGTCCTGCAGCGTGTTTGCTTGTGTGTGATATCATGTGTGATACCAGCAGTCCTGCAGTGTGTTTACTTGTGTGTGATATCATGTGTGATACCAGCAGTCCTGCAGTGTGTGATATCATGTGCGATACAAGCAATCTTGCAGTGTTTACTTGTGTGTGATATCATATGCGATACAAGCAGTCTTGCAGTGTTTACTTGTGTGTGATATCATGTGCGATACAACCAGTCCTGCAGCGTGTTTACTTGTGTGCAATAATATGTGCGATACAAGTAGTCTTGCGGCGTGTTTACGTGTTTAATATCATGTGCAATACAAGTAGTCCTGCAGTGTGTTTACTTGTGTGTGATGATTTGTGGTTTACGAGCAGTCTAGCAGCATGTTTACTTGTGTGCGATATCATGTGCGATACAAGCAGTCCTGCTGTATTGCACATGCTGTGCAAAGCTGGAGGGACAGTTAACATTTAAATGCCCTCCAATGGACACACAATTTATCCTATTTCACTAAAGTAATTTACAAAAGGTAAACATGCTAGGCTATAGGGTACTAGGAGCTAGCAGCTACACAACGGCTAAGCACACAATAGCACACAAGCTAGACATAGGTAATAATCATTGAACAATAAAAGGTGACATTTGTCAGTATATACAAGTATCAAATAATTATAGTTACATATTACTTACACGTACAAAAAGTCTCCAAGGCAGTGTTAGAAAGTATCCAGTAACAAAAGTGTCCGCATCATTCAACTTACTGCAGCTTGAGCTTAACTTTGTGGATTATTGTGACCACTAGGTGTCACCAAAAATAGCTATTACCACTCCTAATCGTTCTTGTGCTATTTTAGGTGATCCCGCAACTCATCGCTCGAATCGACACTCCTCGTGCTCTGGTGGGTCGCCTCATCCACCAGCTGCTCACAGACATCGGCCGCTACCATCCCCAAGTAAGTCTGCTTCTACAACCAAAACCTGATGTTGAGACTGGTGATTGCATCTGTGTCGCCCCCTCGCCAGGCGCTGATCTACCCGCTGACCGTGGCCTCCAAGTCCACCACTACGGCTCGCCACAACGCCGCCAACAAGATCCTGAAGAACATGTGCGAACACTGCAACACGCTGGTCCAGCAGGCAATCATGGTACGGTCTTGCAGGTCTATAGTCCTATGAGGTGACGTAAACCAAAGGTGTCCAAGCTACAGGCCGCGGGTCAGTGTAATACGGAATTTTTCCCGTGGGATGCTAGCAGTTCTATTTTAAATAGCTGACAGTCTAATTTGCTGCCATCTTGTGGGCAGTGTCAGTAATTTTACATCAATGACCATGAATTTTACCTCAAAGTTAGCATTAACAGCATTAACTTATATGACCCAATCCAAACAACCTTTCCCACTTATGGTGCAAATAAACCAACACAAAAAGTCAACACATAACACAACCTTCTCACTCAACTTTGTGGATTTTATAAAAAAAATGTCCAAACACAACACATAATTCAAAATGACACCCTTTAAATCTACTACAATGTATAATGGGAAAAATGCAAACACTATCCCCACACTTATCCATGTTTGGTGCACTTTTGCTGCTTGATATTTCGGATTGATTACAACACTTTAAGGATGTTATGTAAGTAAACAAGGTAGTAGTCCAACTTTCACATAATCTTAATATTCAATTATATTAATTGTATATCCATTGTATTATAACACATATATACATATATATGTACATTAGGTCAAGAAAAACACAGAGGCTATTTCATCCCTACAAGCCTGGAAACAGGCTTGTAGGGATGAAATAGCCTCTGTGTTTTTCTTGACCTAACGTATATTCCGCTCTACCCTGGTATTGAGCACTGTATAACAAATAAACCACAGAAACCTCGACTATACATACTGTATATATTTATTTATATATATATATATATACGTATATATATATATATATATATATATATATATGTTTTCATATATATATATATATCTATACACATAAATACGTACACATACATATGTATAAGCTATATATGTGTGTTTATATGTATATAAAAACATACATATACCGTATTTTCCGCACTATAAGGCGCACCTAAAAACCACAAATTTTCTCAAAAGCTAACAGTGCGCCTTATAACCCGGTGCGCTTTATTACGATTAATTTTCATAAAGTTTCGATCTCGCAACTTCGGTAAACAGCCGCCATCTTTTTTCCCGGTAGAACAGGAAGCGCTTCTTCTTCTACGCAAGCAACCGCCAAGGAAAGCACCCGCCCCCATAGAACAGGAAGCGCTTTAAGCAACCACCCGCCCCCGGAAGAAGAAGAAAAAACGCGCGGATATCACCGTACGTTTCATTTCCTGTTTACATCTGTAAAGACCACAAAATGGCTCCTACAAAGGACAAGGATCCGGTTCATAAAAAGACGCAATCTCTCCATCCGCACACGGATTACTACCGTATTTCACAACAACTGATATTCCTGTGAACCGCACTGTGGAACGGGAGCACGTACGGTGAATATTCGCACCACAGGGAATGAGAAGTCATCCTTCACTGTGGTTCTAGCTTGCCATGCTAACTTCCACCCATGGTGATATTCAAAAGGAAGACCTTGCCAAAAGAGACCTTTCCAGCCGGCGTCATCATAAAAGCTAACTCGAAGGGATGGATGGATGAAGAAAAGATGAGCGAGTGGTTAAGGGAAGTTTACGCGAAGAGGCCGGGTGGCTTTTTTCACACAGCTCCGAAGGCGAACACACCTTCACTAAGACGGGCAGACAGCTCCGGACGACATACGCCAACATTTGCCAGTGGATCGTAAATGCCTGGGCAGATATTTCGGTCACAACTGTGGTCCGAGCTTTCCGGAAGGCAGGATTCACAGAACAACAGCGACACTGACTCCCGATGACTTCGACGAGACGGAACCGGCCATTTTGGATACCACGCTTGCGCAACTTTTCAATTCGGACACCGAAGACGAAGAATTCGAAGGATTTACGAATGAAGAATAACTTCAGAAGGTGAGCGCTATGTTTATTTTGTGTGTTGTGACATTAACGTTCGAGCAACATTATGTTACTATTGCTCTACACCATTTTGAATTTTACTATGTTTGTGATTGCACATTTGCGTACATTTTGGGACAGAGTTGTTAGAACGCTGGTTTTCAATATATTATTAAAGTTTGACTGAACTATCTGACTGTTTTTTTGACATTCACTTTAGCGCAGCGTTTTTTTGACATTCACTTTAGCGCAGCGTAGGCGCGGCTTATAGTCCGGGGCGGCTTATTGGTGGACAAAATTATGAAATATGTAATTCATAGAAGGTGCGGCTAATAATCCGGTGCGCCTTATAGTGCGGAAAATACGGTATACATACGTATGTATATATAAATACACATACATACTGTATATATACATATATACTTTGTATACATTTTTTAGCCCAATGCGGCCCCCCAAGTCAAAAAGTTTCGGCACCCCAGATGTAAACTGCCAGGAGTGTTAGTCTTTCCTCTCATTATTTCACTGGGAAGGCCAAGTGTTCCCAAACAGGACGGAAGAGTCTTTTCAATCTCCGCCTCCTCCTTAGCACGGCCGTTAGCTATGACTCCAGTGGTTGTCACACGTAGTCTCAGTGCCGTACTAAATGTTCTGTACTGTCATAAACCGCACCAAAGTGTTCTGTCCCGAGTTTGCAAGTGTTTCAAGGTCCTCTCGCCCATCCTGGGTCCCAGGTGAGCGAGGAGCTAATCCGGGTGGCCATCCTGTGGCACGAGATGTGGCACGAGGGCCTGGAGGAGGCGTCACGACTCTACTTCGGGGAGCGCAATGTCAAGGGCATGTTCGCCGTCCTGGAGCCTCTGCACGCCATGATGGAGAGGGGCCCGCAGACTCTGAAGGAGACCTCCTTCAATCAGGTGCGTCTCTGGCAGGTCGGGGTCAAAGGCGTCCTCGGGAAAGTCCAACTGGACAAATTCAGGATTTTGCAGAATGGAACTTTTTCAAATGTATTTTACATTAACTAAATGTTGATGGATGTTGAAGGCATACGGCAGAGACCTGATGGAGGCTCAGGACTGGTGCAGGAAGTACATGCGCTCTGGAAACGTGAAAGACCTGACCCAGGCCTGGGACCTGTACTACCACGTCTTCAGACGCATCTCCAAACAGTTGCCCCAGGTACGCCCAAATGAAAACCTCAGGCTCGGATGTAAGTCCAACTTAAAATGTGAGCAGATTTGCTCATATTTTCACTAGACCCATAATAAATTCATAAAAGAACCAAACTTCATGAATTTTTTTTGTGACCTACAAGTATGTGCTCCAATCACAAAAAAATAAGAGTTGTAGTAATGATTGGAAACTCAAGACAGCCATGACATTATGTTCTTTACAAGTGTATGTAAACTTTTGACCACGACTGTATCTTTAGTTTTAAACCCTGCACCTTTTTTAAAGAGAATACATTTTCTCAAATGTCCTTCCAGCTCACATCCCTGGAGCTGCAGTACGTGTCGCCCAAGCTGCTGATGTGTCGCGACCTGGAGCTGGCCGTGCCCGGGACCTACGACCCCAACCAGCCCATCATCCGCATCCAGTCCATCGCGCCCTCGCTGCAGGTCATCACCTCCAAGCAGCGCCCGCGCAAACTCACCATCATGGGTAACTCCTTGCTAGCAGTGTGTGTCAAAGATCCTCTATAAGACAGGAGCACTTTGTGTTTGCAAGAACCAACTTCCACTTACTTGACTTGGATCCCTCTCCAACCGTCTGAGAGAATATAAATAAATAGCATTTAAATAATAAAAAAATAAAAATCCTTAATATGGCAGGAGTGCTCACACTTTGACCCAGAGGTTGCCAGTTTTGTAAAGAATCAACTCCTTTGTTGTTGTTTTTGAAACTGTGACGACTGTCATAGAAGCAGTCATGTTACGTATTGGAAAGTAGTTTGTCCTAGCTGCTCAATACAACATGGATGCCTTGATAATAACAAAAGAAGTCTTGCATCTTTTTGTAGTTTTTATGGGAAATAACTTGCCTCCCGAGCATCAAATGAGGGTTAAGTAAGCTTTTAATTGGTTTTATGTTTTATAATTATCTGTGGTTAACTTATTTTTACACTTGAGAACGTTAAAATGCTACTTTATCTAAGAAATGCTTTTAAGATTGCTAACATTAAATTGATTCATTGTCTTGATACAAAATTGATATCGGATATCATTATGATATCATCAATAAAAAGTATCAAATTATATGTGCTAGCTCGTAAAATGTGTGATATCATGTGCGATACAAGCAGTCCTGCAGCGTGTTTACTTGTGTGTGATATCATGTGCGATACAAGCAGTCCTGCAGCGTGTTTACTTGTGTGTGTGATATCATGTGCGATATAAGCAGTCCTGCAGAGTGTTTACTTGTGTGTGATATCATGTGCGATACGAGCAGTCCTGCAGAGTGTTTACTTGTGTGTGATATCATGTGCGATACAAGTAGTCCTGCAGAGTGTTTACTTGTGTATACCGGTAATGTCATATTCGATACAAGCAGTCCTGCAGCGTGTTTACTTGTGTGTGTGATATCATGTGCGATACAAGCAGTCCTGTAGGGTGTTTACTTGTGTGTGATATCATGTGCGATACGAGCAGTCCTGCAGAGAGTTTACTTGTGTGTGATATCGTGTGCGATACAAGCAGCATATTTTGTGTTTTTGCCATAAAAAAACAAGGTTTTCTTTAACAAAAACAGCTTAAAACAAAACTTATAATGGACAAATAGATCTGAAGTTGATATAGATATACTTGTTGAAAGTAAAAACAACTTAAATATTGTAGGATTTATTTTTAACACTTCTATGAGTGGGACTGTTTTGGATCCCCAAGAATTTTAGTGGCACTTAAGAAAACAAACTGTCATTGCTAAAAAATAATAATTAATCAAAATCAATGTTATGAATTATTGACGTATTTAATTACTTCACATCAAATATTTCAATATACCTCTCTCTAAAAAATTTTGGGAAAATGTTGCATATTTTGTGTTTTTTCCATAAAAAAACAAGGTTTTCTTTAACAAAAAGAGCTTAAAACAAAACTTATAATGGACAAATAGATCTGATGTTGATATAGATGTACTTGTTGAAAGTAAAAACTATTAAATATTGTAGGATTTATTTTTAACACTTTTATGAGTGGGACCCTTTTGGATACCCAACAAGTTTAGTGGGACTTAAAAAACAAAAACAAAAAATTGTCATTGGGGCAGCGTGGCTCGGTTGGTAGAGCGGCAGTGCCAGCAACTTGAGGGTTCCAGGTTCAATCCCTGCGTCCGCCATCCTGGTCACTGTCCTTGTGTCCTTGAGCAAGACACTTCAGACACGTACTGGTTTACATGTCACTTAAAGACCGAGGTCATGGCTTCCACTGTGAATGAGCTATTGTACTAGTTTGGAAAATGAAAACTTTGAAATGTTTCAGTGTGTGGCCCCCACATGTTTTCATGTTTCAGTGTGTGGCCCCCACATGTTTTCATGTTTCAGTGCGTGGCCCCCACACGTGTTCATGTGGCCCCCACACAAGTTCATGTTTCAGTGTGTGGCCCCCACATGTTTTCATGTTTCAGTGCGTGGCCCCCTCATGTTTTCATGTTTTTGTGTGTGGCCCCCACACGTGTTCATGTTTCAGTGTGTGGCCGCCACATGTTTTCATGTTTCAGTGTGTATCCCCCACATGTTTTCATGTTTCAGTATCTGGCTCCCACATGTGTTCATGTTTCAGTGTGTGGCCGCCACATGTTTTCATGTTTCAGTGTGTGGCCCTCACATGTGTTCATGTTTCAGTGTGTGGCCGCCATATGTTTTCATGTTTCAGTGTGTGGCCCCCACATGTGTTCACGTTTCAGTGCGTGGCCCCCACATGTGTTCATGTTTCAGTGTGTGTCCCCCACATGTTTTCATGTTTCAGTGTGTGGCCCCCACATGTTTGTGTGTGCCCCCCACATGTTTTCATGTTTCAGTGTGTGGCCCCCACATATTTTCATGTTTCAGTGTGTGGCCCCCACATATTTTCATGTTTCAGTATGTGGCCCCCACATGTTTTCATGTTTCAGTGTGTGGCCCCCACATGTCTTCATGTTTCAGTGTGCGGCCCCCACATATTTTCATGTTTCAGTGTGTGGCCCCCACTTGTTTTCATGTTTCAGTGCGTGGCCCCCACACGTGTTCATGTGGCCCCCACACAAGTTCATGTTTCAGTGTGTGGCCCCCACATGTTTTCATGTTTCAGTGCGTGGCCCCCTCATGTTTTCATGTTTTTGTGTGTGGCCCCCACACGTGTTCATGTTTCAGTGTGTGGCCGCCACATGTTTTCATGTTTCAGTGTGTATCCCCCACATGTTTTCATGTTTCAGTATCTGGCTCCCACATGTGTTCATGTTTCAGTGTGTGGCCGCCACATGTTTTCATGTTTCAGTGTGTGGCCCTCACATGTGTTCGTGTTTCAGTGTGTGGCCGCCATATGTTTTCATGTTTCAGTGTGTGGCCCCCACATGTGTTCACGTTTCAGTGCGTGGCCCCCACATGTGTTCATGTTTCAGTGTGTGTCCCCCACATGTTTTCATGTTTCAGTGTGTGGCCCCCACATGTTTGTGTGTGCCCCCCACATGTTTTCATGTTTCAGTGTGTGGCCCCCACATATTTTCATGTTTCAGTGTGTGGCCCCCACATATTTTCATGTTTCAGTATGTGGCCCCCACATGTTTTCATGTTTCAGTGTGTGGCCCCCACATGTCTTCATGTTTCAGTGTGCGGCCCCCACATATTTTCATGTTTCAGTGTGTGGCCCCCACTTGTTTTCATGTTTCAGTGTGTGGCTCCCACATGTTTTCATGTTTCAGTGTGTGGCCCCCACATGTTGTTTGTCTGCAGGCAGCAACGGCCATGAGTTCATGTTCCTGCTGAAGGGCCACGAAGATCTGCGTCAGGACGAGAGAGTCATGCAGCTCTTTGGTCTGGTCAACACCCTGCTGGCCAACGACCCCGCCTCCCTGCGCAAGAACCTCAGGTAGCCTCAGATCCTCCGCTCTGTGGCTCCACGCCTCACCTGTGTCTTCTGCTCCCGCTCCTCAGCATCCAGCGCTACGCTGTCATCCCGCTGTCCACCAACTCAGGCCTGATTGGCTGGGTGCCTCACTGCGACACGCTGCACGCCCTCATCAGAGACTACCGGGAGAAGAAGAAGATCCTGCTCAACATCGAGCATCGCATCATGCTGAGGGTACGTAGACTAACACCTGCCTCACACCTGTGTATTACCTGCCTCACACCTGTGTATTACCTGCCTCACACCTGTATATTACCTGCCTCACACCTGTGTATTACCTGCCTAACCCTGGGTTGTTTAGGTATTTGCTAACATGCCTGAGGGTCCTTTAAAAAGTCCTCCCAACTACTTTGGAATTATAGTACCATTTCTGTCGGGAAGTTTTGAATGTGCAGCGCCATCTGTTGGACTGAGTTAGTTCTTGCACCCTCTTGTCCTCAAAGCAACTTTCACTTTATGTGAACAAACAGTAAAAGTCACAATAAATCAGTTGTTTTTTTGTTTGTTTTAAAGAGAGATTTAGGTTTTTTGCAGTTTTTTTTTTTTTTAATGGAAAATGTAATATTTAATTGACAAATATTCACAAAATATTAAGTATTTTCTCGCATTTAAAATTAATATAAGAATTAGATTTAAATTTAAAAAGGGGCAATGGATCATTGGAAAGCATGGATTTTTTATTAAAATATATATTTTTTTAAATAGTACAATATCTGTATTTTTTAAATTGTATGCAAACTATTGTTTCTGTCAAAAATGAAGACAAAAATTGTATTAAAAAAACAAATAGATTTAATATTAAAGTAAAAAAAATATATATAAATGTATTACAGTTATATTAAAAATATAAAACTCTCAGTGAATTTTTTTTTTAAAAAGCGCTTTATGTTATGCAGTTTTTCTTTTTTAATAGAAATGTCATATTTAATTGACAAATATTCACAAACACTAAGTATTTTCTGGCTTTTCAAATGAATATAAGAATTATGTTTTAATTTTTAAAGTGCCAATTAATCATTAGAAAGCATGGAGTTTTTACTAAAAATTTTTTTTTTTTTAAAGAATTGAACATGCGTATTTTTTAAATTCTATGCAAATTAAATTGTTTCTTAAAAAAAAATGAAGACAAAAATCATATTAAAAAACAAATTGAATTAATATTAAAGTAAAAAATATATATAAACAATTATTATCCATCCATTCATTTTCTAAAAAGTGGCAATGGATCATTAGAAAGCATGGAATTTTTATTCAAATAATATATTTTTATTAAAGAATTGAATGTGTATTTTTTTAATTCTATGCAAATTAGATTGTTTATATAAAGAAAAAAGACAAAATCATATTAAAAAAACAAATTGATTTAATAATATTAAAGTAAAAAAAAATATGTATGAACATTTATTATAGTTATATTAAAAATATGAAACTCTCAGTGAACCAGTTGTTTTTTAAAGTGCTTTATTTCATGCAGTTTTGCTTTTTTTTATGGAAATGTCATATTTAATTGACAAATATTCACAACCACTAAGTATTTTCTGTCATTTAAAATGAATGCAAGAATTATATTTAAATTCAAAAAGTGGCAATGGATCATTAGAAAGCATGGAATTTTTTATAAAAAAAATATATTTTTATTAAAGAATTGAAT
Source organism: Nerophis lumbriciformis (assembly GCF_033978685.3). NCBI lineage: Eukaryota > Metazoa > Chordata > Actinopteri > Syngnathiformes > Syngnathidae > Nerophis > Nerophis lumbriciformis. Next base: position 37,743,191 of record NC_084570.2, on the reverse strand, counting down.
GTGTATTTTTAAATGTTATGCAAATTAGATTGTTTATTTAAAAAGAAAAATTAAGACAAAATCAAATAAAAAAAACAAATTGATTCAATATTAAAGTAAAAAAAAAAAGATATAACGATGTATTATAGTAATATTAAAAATATAAAACCGTCAGTGAGTCAGGTTTGTTTTTAAAGCGCTTTATTTTATGCAGTTTTACTTTTTTTAATGGAAATTTCATATTTAAATTTATGCAAATGAAATTGTCAAAAACGAGGACAAAAATCATATTAAAAAACGCAATGATTTAATATTATTAATGTAAAAAATATATATAATTTGTATTTGAATGACTAATCAAGGTTCCAATCCTCACTTGTGACCTGTTTGTTTGTAATTAATGTGTGTGTATAAAATGTCAGTGAGTTTCTGGGCTTCTGAAAGACCATTGCATCTTTCATCCAGTGCTGCACAGATGTTTCTGGATTCTGAGTCATGGGGAAGGCAAAATAATTGTCAAAGGATCTACAAGAAAAGGTAATTGAACTGCATAAAACAGGAAAGGGGTATAAAAAGTTATCCAAGGAATTGGGAATGCCAATCAGCAGTGTCCAAACGCTGAATAAGAAGTGGAAAATGAGGGATTCAGGTAGACCAGCAAAGAATTCAGCCACAACTGCCAGGAAAATTGTTCGAGATGCAAAGAAAAATCCATAAATAACCTGAGCTGAAATACAGGACTATCGGAAAAATTGTGGTGTGGCTGTTTCAAGATGCACAATAAGGAGGCACTTGAAGAAAAATGGGATGCATGGTCGAGTCGCCAGGAGAAAGCCATCACTCCAAATTACTTTGTTCCAGAAGTTTTGAGGCTTGTCTCTGTGCTGTTTGGCGTAATGTAAGCGGGATACTTTGTGACATTTGCGCAGAAATGGCTTTCTTCTGGCGACTCGACCATGCAGCCCATTTTTCTTCAAGTGCCTCCTTATGGTGTATCTTGAAACAGCCACACCACAATTTTTCAGATAGTCCTGTATTTCAGCTGAAGTTATTTGTGGATTTTTCTTTGCATCTCAAACAATTTTCCTGGCAGTTGTGGCTGAAATCTTTGCTGGTCTACCTGAATCCCTCATTTTCTACTTCTTAATCAGCGTTTGAACACTGCTGATTGGCATTCTCAATTCCTTGGATATCTTTTTATACCCCTTTCAATGTTTTATGCAGTTCAATTACCTTTTCTTGCAGATCCTTTGACAATTATTTTGCCTTCCCCATGACTCAGAATCCAGAAACATCTGTGCAGCACTGGATGGAAGATGCAATGGTCTGTCAGAAGCTCAGAAACTCACTGACCTTTTATACACACATATTAATTACAAACAAACATGTCACAGGTGAGGATTGGAACCTTGATTAGCCATTCAAATCTGTTTGTGTCAACTTTTGTGCATGTTATCAGATCAAAGTCACTGGGGTATGTAAACTTTTGATCAGGGTCATTTGGAAACTTTCTTGTGTCATTTTGATTTAAAAAGAGTAAACACAGTTGTTTGCCAATAAATAGCTTCACACAACCATTAAGCATGAGTGGAAGAAACAAACATTAAGCATGAGTGGAAGAAAGGTTTTTGTGTTATCATTCATATCCTTTGAAGAATGGCCAAGAAATCATAAATTCTCCCAGGGTATGTAAACTTATGTGCATGATTGTATATATACACACATACATATATATATATATATATATATATATATATATATATATATATATATATATATATATATATATGTATGTGTGGGAAAAAAATCACAAGATGAAATAGTCTTGTGATTTTTTTCCCACACATACATATATTGCGCTCTACTACGGTATCGAGCACTATTTTTTGGATAACCTTATTAAGACATATATATATATATATATATATATATATATATATATATATATATACATACAAACATATATATATATATATATATATATATATACACATATATATATATATATATATATATATATATATATATATATATATACACAGTCGCGATAAAAAGTGTACATACACTTGTAAAGAAGTGAAGTGAATTACATTTATATAGCGCTTTTTCTGAAGTGACTCTAAGCACTTTACATTGTGAAACCCAATATCTAAGTTACATTTACACCAGTGTGGGTGGCACTGGGAGCAGGTGGGTAAAATGTCTTGCCCAAGGACACAACGGCAGTGACTAGGATGGCGGAAGCGGGGCTCGAACCTGCAACCCTCAAGTTGCTGGTACGGCTGCTCTACCAACCGAGCTATACCGCTCCCAAGAAGAATATAATGTCATAGCTGTCTTGAGTTTCCAATAATATCTATAACTAATTTTTTTGTAATAGAGTGATTGGAGCACATACTTGTTGGTCACAAAAAACATTCATGAATTTTTTTTTTTTTTTATGAATTTATTATGGGTCTACTGAAAATGTGAGCAAATCTGCTGGGTCAAAAGTATACATACAGCAATGTTAATATTTGCTTACATGTCCCTTGGCAAGTTTCACTGCAATAAGGCACTTTTGGTAGCCATCCACAAGCTTCTGGTTGGATTTTTGACCACTCCTCTTGACAAAATTGGTGCACTTCAGCTAAATGTGTTGGTTTTCTGACATGAACTTGTTTTTTCAGCATTGTCCACACGTTTAAGTCAGGCCATTCTAAAACCTTAATTCTAGCCTGATTTAGCCTTTCCTTTACCACTTTTGACGTGTGTTTGGGGTCATTGTGTCATGACTTGGTCCTGGGTGTTTGCTTTTCCGGGATGCAACGGAAAGTTGGCACGGGCGAGATGGGAATGTAGGTACATGATTTATTTAAACTATCAAAAAAAGGAATAAACGAAAAGCGCGCACAGGGGCGGAGGTACAAAACTAGACTATAAACACAAAACTTGCACATTGGCAGAAACTATGAACAATTAAACAAAACTTGCAAACTATGGCTTGAATAAAGAAAACTTACTTGGCATGGACAAAAAAGGAGCAGCGTGAACGATGGACATGAAAAGGAGTTAGAAATGTGTCGAGCATAAATGTGGGGTGGTCGTCAGAAAGACAAACTGAAAAACACTGAACTTAAATACTACAGACATGATTAACGAAAACAGGTGCGTGACTCAAGACGTGAAACAGGTGCGTGACGTGACAGGTGAAAACTAATGGGTTGCTATGGTGACAATCAAGAGTGCACAATGAGTCCAAACAGAAAAGACAGAAACTAAAGAGTCCTATAACTAAACAAAACATGACTTAAAACAAAACATGATTACACAGACATGACAGAGCCCCTCCCTTAAGGACAGATACCAGATGTCCATAAAGAAATTAACAAGAGTCATGGGAGGGCGGGAGGGGGACATGGCGGTGGATCGCCAGACCACGTGTCCCCGTATCCACCGGGGCATAAATAGGTGGCGGCGGCGAGTGGAACGCCGCTGCAGCAGGCGAGGCGGGCGCCCAGGGAATGGCCACATTCGTGGCCGACTGGGAGGTGGGCGCACTTGGCGTGGCGGGCGACCAGGTAGCGGCCATATCCGTGGCCGACGAGGAGGGAGGCGCGTCGTCATCGTGGCTTGGCGTGGTGAGTCAGGCGGCGAAGCTCGGCGTGGCGCGTCAGGCGGCGAAGCTCGACGTGGCGCGTCAGGCGGCGAAGCTCGACGTGGGTCTTGGTCTTGGCGTGGGTCTTGGTCTTGGCATGGCGGGTCTTGGTCTTGGTCTTGGCATGGCGGGTCTTGGTCTTGGCGTGGGTCTTGGTCTTGGCATGGCGAGTCTTGGTCTTGGCATGGCGGGTCTTGGTCTTGGTCTTGGCATGGCGGGTCTTGGTCTTGGCATGGCGGGTCTTGGTGTCGTTGAGCTGCGACTGGCGGCACTTGGCGTCGTTGAGCTGCGATTGGCGGCACTTGGCGTTGTTGAGCTGCGACTGGCGGCACTTGGCGTCTTGGAGCTGCGACTGGCGGCACTTGGCGTTTTTGAGCTGCGACTGGCGGCACTTGGCGTCTTGGAGCTGCGACTGGCGGCACTTGGCGTCTTGGAGCTGCGACTGGCGGCACTTGGCATCTTGGAGCTGCGACTGGCGGCACTTGGCATCTTGGAGCTGCGACTGGCGGCACTTGGCGTCTTGGAGCTGCGACTGGCGGCACTTGGCGTCTTGGAGCTGCGACTGGCGGCACTTGGCGTCGTGGAGCTGCGACTGGCGGGACTTGGCGTGGAGGGTCTTGGACTTGGCATGGAGGGTCTTGGTCTTGGACTTGGCGTGGAGGGTCTTGGTCTTGGACTTGCCGTGGAGGGTCTTGGTCTTGGACTTGGCGTGGAGGGTCTTGGTCTTGGACTTGGCGTGGAGGGTCTTGGTCTTGGACTTGGCGTGGAGGGTCTTGGTCTTGGCGTGGAGGGTCTGGTGCTAGCCGTGGAGCAGCTACAGGTGCTAGCCTTGGAGCAGCTAGCCGTGGTGCTAGCCTTGGAGCAGGTGGAGGTGGCCTAGCTGGGGGTTGCGGCTTGGCATGGCGGAAGACTGGTGGTGGCGGCCGTGCTGGAGGCTGTGGCTTGACATCGTGATGCTGAGCCACCCCACCTGAACAATTCCCAGCCCTAGCCCCCCCCTCAAGGGGCGGATACCAGACGCGCTCCCTGCGGTCTGGAACTCTCTGTAGGGGTGAGCGGAGGAGGGCAGAAACTTCCCCATTAAATTGTCCAAATTGTCTTTTTTGTACCTGGGATTGAGTGGGTGAAAAAAAATTGTTTTGTGTCTTGGGTGTGGCTTGAGTCCTGGGGAGCGGGGAATCAAAAGAAAAAGAATTCAGAAAAAAAAAATCCTGGTCTTTGACGTCATCCGGGCGAAGCCGGGCTGGCTGCTGCTTGCTTCCGCCCGGAGGGGGAGGGGCTTGTGGGAGCGGCGTGTCCTGCTGGCTGGCGGAAGTTCTTCCTGAAGTCCTTCGTCGGGAGCGGCGCTTCCGGCACTGCGCTGCGTCCCCGCATTCCTGGGACCAAATGGAGTCTCTGTACTCCACGGAGGAGTAGCGCAGAGTTTCTTCCTCCATCGCGCACAGGACCGCCCAAGAAGCCTCGTCCAAAATGTCCAACTCGGCCAACTTAGGTGCGGAAAAGCGGGTCTGCTGACGACCTACTGTCATGACTTGGTCCTGGGTGTTTGCTTTTCCGGGATGCAACGGAAAGTTGGCACGGGCGAGATGGGAATGTAGGTACATGATTTATTTAAACTATCAAAAAAAGGAATAAACGAAAAGCGCGCACAGGAGCGGAGGTACAAAACTAGACTATAAACACAAAACTTGCACATTGGCAGAAACTATGAACAATTAAACAAAACTTGCAAACTATGGCTTGAATAAAGAAAACTTACTTGGCATGGACAAAAAAGGAGCAGCGTGAACGATGGACATGAAAAGGAGTTAGAAATGTGTCGAGCATAAATGTGGGGTGGTCGTCAGAAAGACAAACTGAAAAACACTGAACTTAAATACTACAGACATGATTAACGAAAACAGGTGCGTGACTCAAGACGTGAAACAGGTGCGTGACGTGACAGGTGAAAACTAATGGGTTGCTATGGTGACAATCAAGAGTGCACAATGAGTCCAAACAGAAAAGACAGAAACTAAAGAGTCCTATAACTAAACAAAACATGACTTAAAACAAAACATGATTACACAGACATGACAGAGCCCCTCCCTTAAGGACAGATACCAGATGTCCATAAAGAAATTAACAAGAGTCATGGGAGGGCGGGAGGGGGACATGGCGGTGGATCGCCAGACCACGTGTCCCCGTATCCACCGGGGCAGAGATAGGTGGCGGCGGCGAGTGGAACGCCGCTGCAGCAGGCGAGGCGGGCGCCCAGGGAATGGCCACATTCGTGGCCGACTGGGAGGTGGGCGCACTTGGCGTGGCGGGCGACCAGGTAGCGGCCATATCCGTGGCCGACGAGGAGGGAGGCGCGTCGTCATCGTGGCTTGGCGTGGTGAGTCAGGCGGCGAAGCTCGGCGTGGCGCGTCAGGCGGCGAAGCTCGACGTGGCGCGTCAGGCGGCGAAGCTCGACGTGGGTCTTGGTCTTGGCGTGGGTCTTGGTCTTGGCATGGCGGGTCTTGGTCTTGGTCTTGGCATGGCGGGTCTTGGTCTTGGCGTGGGTCTTGGTCTTGGCATGGCGAGTCTTGGTCTTGGCATGGCGGGTCTTGGTCTTGGCATGGCGGGTCTTGGTCTTGGCATGGCGGGTCTTGGTGTCGTTGAGCTGCGACTGGCGGCACTTGGCGTCGTTGAGCTGCGATTGGCGGCACTTGGCGTTGTTGAGCTGCGACTGGCGGCACTTGGCGTTTTGGAGCTGCGACTGGCGGCACTTGGCGTTTTTGAGCTGCGACTGGCGGCACTTGGCGTCTTGGAGCTGCGACTGGCGGCACTTGGCGTCTTGGAGCTGCGACTGGCGGCACTTGGCGTCTTGGAGCTGCGACTGGCGGCACTTGGCATCTTGGAGCTGCGACTGGCGGCACTTGGCGTCTTGGAGCTGCGACTGGCGGCACTTGGCGTCTTGGAGCTGCGACTGGCGGCACTTGGCGTCGTGGAGCTGCGACTGGCGGGACTTGGCGTGGAGGGTCTTGGACTTGGCATGGAGGGTCTTGGTCTTGGACTTGGCGTGGAGGGTCTTGGTCTTGGACTTGCCGTGGAGGGTCTTGGTCTTGGACTTGGCGTGGAGGGTCTTGGTCTTGGACTTGGCGTGGAGGGTCTTGGTCTTGGCGTGGAGGGTCTGGTGCTAGCCGTGGAGCAGCTACAGGTGCTAGCCTTGGAGCAGCTAGCCGTGGTGCTAGCCTTGGAGCAGGTGGAGGTGGCCTAGCTGGGGGTTGCGGCTTGGCATGGCGGAAGACTGGTGGTGGCGGCCGTGCTGGAGGCTGTGGCTTGACATCGTGATGCTGAGCCACCCCACCTGAACAATTCCCAGCCCTAGCCCCCCCCTCAAGGGGCGGATACCAGACGCGCTCCCTGCGGTCTGGAACTCTCTGTAGGGGTGAGCGGAGGAGGGCAGAAACTTCCCCATTAAATTGTCCAAATTGTCTTTTTTGTACCTGGGATTGAGTGGGTGAAAAAAAATTGTTTTGTGTCTTGGGTGTGGCTTGAGTCCTGGGGAGCGGGGAATCAAAAGAAAAAGAATTCAGAAAAAAAAAATCCTGGTCTTTGACGTCATCCGGGCGAAGCCGGGCTGGCTGCTGCTTGCTTCCGCCCGGAGGGGGAGGGGCTTGTGGGAGGGGCTTGTGGGAGCGGCGTGTCCTGCTGGCTGGCGGAAGTTCTTCCTGAAGTCCTTCGTCGGGAGCGGCGCTTCCGGCACTGCGCTGCGTCCCCGCATTCCTGGGACCAAATGGAGTCTCTGTACTCCACGGAGGAGTAGCGCAGAGTTTCCTCCTCCATCGCGCACAGGACCGCCCAAGAAGCCTCGTCCAAAATGTCCAACTCGGCCAACTTAGGTGCGGAAAAGCGGGTCTGCTGACGACCTACTGTCATGACTTGGTCCTGGGTGTTTGCTTTTCCGGGATGCAACGGAAAGTTGGCACGGGCGAGACGGGAATGTAGGTACATGATTTATTTAAACTATCAAAAAAAGGAATAAACGAAAAGCGCGCACAGGGGCAGAGGTACAAAACTAGACTATAAACACAAAACTTGCACATTGGCAGAAACTATGAACAATTAAACAAAACTTGCAAACTATGGCTTGAATAAAGAAAACTTACTTGGCATGGACAAAAAAGGAGCAGCGTGAACGATGGACATGAAAAGGAGTTAGAAATGTGTCGAGCATAAATGTGGGGTGGTCGTCAGAAAGACAAACTGAAAAACACTGAACTTAAATACTACAGACATGATTAACGAAAACAGGTGCGTGACTCAAGACGTGAAACAGGTGCGTGACGTGACAGGTGAAAACTAATGGGTTGCTATGGTGACAATCAAGAGTGCACAATGAGTCCAAACGTGGAACAGTCGAAACTAATGGGTAATCATGGAAACAAGACAAGGGAGTGAAAAGACAGAAACTAAAGAGTCCTATAACTAAACAAAACATGACTTAAAACAAAACATGATTACACAGACATGACACATTGTCCTGTTGGAACACCCAACTGCGCCCAAACCCAACCTCCGGGCTGATGATTTTAGGTTGTCCTAAAGAATTTGGAGCACCAGTTCCATTGGCAGCAAAACAGGCCCAGGGTATAATACTACCACCACCATGCTTGACAGTAGGTTTGGTGTTCCTGGGATTAAAGGCCTCACCTTTTCTCCTCCAAACATATTGCTGGGTATTGTGGCCAAACAGCTCAATTTTAGTTTCATCTGACCACAGAACTTTCCTCCAGAAGGTCTTATCTTTGTCCATGTACACAGCCTCTCCACCACCAAGACTCCTACAGTGCCTCCTCGTGGCCACACACGATAACTGGGACCTCGCGATCTCAGGCTAAACTGGAGGGGATCTCAGAGCAGCAGTGGGCCCCAGAGGCGAGGTGTGCAGGCCCACCCTGGCATCCGCCAATCACTGCCTAAGTCAGGGGTCTGCAACCTTTACCACTCAAAGAGCCATTTTGACCCGTTTCATAAATTCAAGAAAACAATAGGAGCCACAAAACTCTTTTGAAATTTAAAATGAAATAACACGGCATACAGGTTTTTTTTTGCTTTGTGCTATGTATAAACTAGACACGCGGCCCGCGAGACGTTATTTCGCGAGTTTTATATGAATGCCGCTTGACAGCGTCATACTTGCCAACCCTCACAATTTTTCCGGGAGACTCCCGAAATTCAGGGCAACTATTCTCTCGAATGTCTGCTGATTTTCACCTAAACAACAATAATAAGGGCGTGCCGTGATGGCACTGTCTTTAGCGCCCTCTACAGGCTGTATAAACAGCGTGCCAGCACAGTTACATGTTGTATGCGGCTTCTGCAGACACACATAAGTGACTGCAATGCATACTTAGTCAACAGCCATACAGGTTACACTGAGGGTGGCCGTATAAAACAACTTTAACACTGTTACTAATATGCGCCACACTGTGGACCCACACCAAACAAGAATGACAAACACATTTCTGGAGAACATCCGCACCGTAACACAACATAAACACAACAGCACAAATACCCAGAATCCCATGCAGCACTAACTCTTCCGGGCTACATTATACACCCCCGCTACCACCACATGAGGAGTGGAGCCCCTGAGGCGGCTGGGTGTCACTGCTGCCAGGGTAAAGCACAACTAGCAAACGTCAACAATTGCACCAATGATGATTATGAAAAAAGTAAAAACTTAGAGAAGGAAAACGAAGATACCAGCTCTTCGAGTATCAAGCTGGAATGTCAGAACAATGCGCACAGAGCTCTCAGGCAGCCTTGAACACATTGACGACTCGCGCAAGACAGCTATCATTGACCGTGAGCTCTAACGACTTAATGTCGACATTGCTGCGCTCCAAGAGACACGTCTTGCTGACTTTGGCTCTCTGTAGAAAAAACACTATACTTTTTTCTAGCAGGGAAAGAGTGCAGAGTAAACCCAGGAATAAGCTGTGGGATTTGCAGTGAAAAACCTTCTGCTTCCCATGATGGACCCACCGACAGGAGGCTCTGAGCTGATTCTTGCAATCCACCTTTCTACCAGCAGCAGACCTGCAAACCTGTTGTGTGCTTATGCCCCGACCCTCTGCGCACCACCAGATTTTAAAAGACAAGTTCTACGAGGAGCTTGACGCGGCTGTCAACACCTTCCCGAAAAATTAGCATCTGCTTCTTCTGGTAGACTTCAATGCCAGGATAGGTTCTGACCACAAATCCTGGCCAGACTGCCTTGGTCACTTTGGAGTGGGGAGCATGAACGAAAATGGACAACGTCTGCTAGAGCTGTGCTGCTACCACAAGCTCTGCATCACGGACACCTTCTTCCAGACTGAGCCTCTGAACCAGGTATCTTGGAGACACCCACAGATCTAAACGTTGGCACCAGCTCGACCTCATCATCACGAGGCGAGAGGCCCTTAACAGCGTGCTTCTCACAAGGACGTTTCACAGTGCTGACTGTGACATGGACCACTCACTAGTCCTCAGCAAGGTCAAGCTTCAACCAAAACAGATCTATCACACCAAGCAGAAGGCCCGTTCACGCATCAATGCCAGCCGTTCTACCAACCTCACCTCCCTTGACCAGCACTTTGTGGACCATCATTCAGGCAAAGTGCTGTGGACAAATGGAAATGTTTAAGTGATACCATCTACGACCAAGCCATTGCCACATAGGAGAAGAGAACGAGAAGAAATGCAGGTTTGAGGCTAGTGCTGCGGTGATGGAGTCAGGTATAGAGGCAAAGCGTACCGCTTTCCTCAAGCACAAGGAAAACCCCTCACAGAGGAACCTTGATGCCTTGGGAAAGGCCAAGAGCGAAGCCCAGCGAATGGCACGTAGCTGTGCCAACAACTACTGGCTTGAGCTCTCCTCAAACATACAAAGGGCCTCGGACACAGGAGATATCAGGAGCATGTATGAGGGGATAAAGCAAGCAACCGGCCCGTCCATCAAGAAAACAGCACCACTCAAAGCCAAGTCTGGTGAAGTCATCACTGACCGCAACGAGCAGGTGGGAAAATGGGCCAAACACCACACGGAGTTATACGCCACTGAGAGCATTGTGTCAGAGGAGGGTCTGAATGGAGTTGCAAACCTGCCTGTTATGGAGGAGCTTGAGATGGAACCCACGCAGGAAGAGCTCAGCAACGCCATTGACAACCTCGCATGCGGCAAGGCCCCAGGTGCTCGCGGGATAACACCTGATGTCATAAAACTTGGGAAACCTTCTTTACTGCCGCACCTTCACGATCTCCTCTGCCTCTGTTGGAAAGATGGAGCCGTCCCCCAGGATCTGCGTGACTCCAAAATTGTCACACTACGAGAAACAAGGGAGACTGTAGTGACTGTAATAATTACCGCGTCATCTCCCTGCTCAACATCGTGGGGAAAGTCTTCGCTCGTGTCGCCCTTGCTAGACTCCACCTCCTTGCAAAATGTGTCTACCCTAAGTCACAATGTGGCTTCAGGGCAGCAAGATCCACATAGGACATGATTTTCACCCTTCGACAGCTGCAGGAGAAGTGCCAGGAACAGAGGAGACCCTTGTATCTCGCCTTTGTCGATCTCACAAAAGCCTTCGACCTTGTCAGCACAGATGGTCTCTTCAAGCTGCTTGCAAAGATCGGCTGCCCCCCAAAACTCCTCGCCGTCATAAGATCATTCCAAGTAAACACACAGGATTCCGTCTGTTGGGAAGGAGATACATCAGAGGCCTTTCCAATCCGCAGCGTAAAGCAGGGCTGCGTTCTTTCGCCAACCCTCTTTGGAGTTTTCTTCTCCCTTGTTCTGTCTGCTGCTTTCGGCACATGTTCTGAAGGTGTCTTCCTACACACAAGAGCTGATGGCAAACTTTTCAACCTCGCCCGTTTGTGCTCCAAGACCAAGGTGACCAGTGTCCTCCTAAGGGAAATGCTTTTTGCTGATGATGCAGCTCTGGCATCCCACACCGAGTCCGGGCTCCAGAGGCTGATGGACAGGCTTTCATCTGCCTGTAAAGAATTTGGTCTCACCATCAGCAATAAGAAGACCGATGTCATGGGCCAAGATGCTGATACTCCACTCTCCATCTCCATCGACAATCAGGCTCTGGAATGTGTCAAGACCTTTACATACTTTGGATCCGCAATTTTCAGCGACTTGTCATTCAACACAGAACTTGCCATCCGTCTTGCGAGAGCCGCCACAAGAGTATGGTCAAACAACTAGCTATCCATGCGCACTAAACTCCAGGTCTACCAAGCCTGTGTCATTAGCACACTGATGTATGGCAGCGAGGCCTGGACCACCTACACCAGACATGAGAAACAGCTGAACAGCTTCAACCTGCGCCGCATCCTGCGAATCTCATGGCAGGACAAAGTTCCCAACACGGAAGTCCTGGAACGTGCTCACTCCACCAGCCTGTTCACCATGCTCAGCCAACGCTGCCTCAGATGTCTTGGCCATGTCCGCAGGATGGACCCCAGCCGGCTCCCCAGAGCTGTCCTGTACACCAAACTGTCAACAGGCTCCAGACCCCTTGGTCGCCCCCGACTGCGTTTCAGGGACGTTTGCAAACGTGACATGAAACAGGCAGGCATCGACCACAACAACTGGGAGGAAGCTGCAAAAGACTGCGATGTTTGGAGGCAGACTGTTGCCACAGGAACCCGCCGTTTCGAGGAGAAGCACACCTCCTTGTTGCAGGCGAGGAGACAAAAGCGGAAACTGCGTGACGCAGCACCCGCTCCTGTGTCAGAACCGTCCCTATACATCTGTGCCAACTGCACCAGAGATGGTCACACCAGAATGGGCTGTACAGCCACAGCCGCCGCTGAAAGAAATAATTACCTCCCCCAGGCGCAACCCATCGTCACCACTGACGGACGGATGCCTATGAGATGAATTAGTGAAAAACATCATCAGCTGTGGCTGTAGGCAACCTCCTTATGTAGTCCTTTATTTACTTCACACTTGTGTTATGTAAAATGCATGTTCCTAAATCATGTGTGTTATCTCTCCTTTCTTTTGTTGATAATCCTTTTCTCTTGTCCATCCTCTTGCTGTGTCTCATGTTGTTTCCCCCCTCTTTCAGATGGCGCCCGACTACGACCACTTGACGCTGATGGAGAAGGTGGAGGTGTTTGAGCACGCAGTCAACAACACGGCCGGAGACGACCTGGCCAAGCTCCTGTGGCTAAAGAGCCCAAGTTCTGAGGTGAGATGCTAACAAGCACGCATACTCAACGAGTGAGCATTGTTACCTCTTTGAAGGCAGACATTTTGATTGCGCTGCAGGTGTACCTAATTAAAGTTCTCCCAATATTTGTCCTCATTGCTATTATTAGGGCCCTGACAGCAAAAGCTGCAAACTGATAAATTGTGACTACATTGCTAACATTAGCATGCTAACTTTTTCGGCCATTTTTGCAGCCGTGCACCCCAGAGTCATATAACCTGGTACTTGACACATGCTAGCTGTTAGCATGCTAAAATTAGCTGGTTAACATTAGCATGCTAACATATAGCATGGGTCAAGAGGCCTGACAATTTCAGTGAACTAGAATCCAGTGTGTCTATTGTAGTCAATCACACCTGAGACATCATAAATTAATAACATCTTTAATCCACATGAGAAAGTAGACAATGCGATAAACTGTTTGGGACACGAGGGGATGGTTCCATCTTTCAGCTGCGCGCTAATGGCACGCTGGCTGGCCATTTCACAGTCACATCCGTAAAGCAATATTTGTAGCCACACACTGCCTATCACCGTCACATCCACGGGAGGAAGGGACCAAGTTTTTTGGTAAATAGAATCACAGCTGACTGTTGGAAAGTTCTCTTGTCGTCTGAGAAGTGTTGTATCCCAAATAGCTGCAATCGCCCGTTGCCTTCTCTTAAGGTATTCATGTGTGGTTTCCACAAGTGTCTGTACATGGAGAAGAAGGAGAAACACGACATGTCTGGATGATCCGCCTCCGGCTTTGTTATGAAGCTGGCTGTGGCGTGTTCTTTCTATGTCACTTCCTGTGTGGGGCGTGGACTTTATGGCGTCACTTCCTGTGTGGGCGGGGTCTTTCTGGCGTCACTTCCTCTCCGAACTCGCTTTGTAAACGATCAATGAGTCCATACAAAGCTAAGTGCCGGAGATTCAAGAACTACACGGCTGACTTACCCTTGTCAAAATGTGTCCGAGGAGGGCGACCTTAAACCAGAGCTGGGCAAATATTTTGACTCAGGGGCCACATTGAGAGAAAAAAATGTGTCTGGGGGGGCCAAGGTGCATGTGTGTACAAATGACATACAGTATACACATTTAGCTGTAAAAGTCTGCTGTACAGTATGTGTGTTTGGGTCTCTTTTTTTCAGGAACACTATTACCAAAGGTCACAATGTCCGATAGAGTTTAAAAACGTTATGACAGACGACCTAAAAAAACCGGAATGGAATTTTACAGTTTTTTACTGAATGAGACACCCAAAATGTACATGAAAATAAAGAAAGTGAAATTTATAACATTAACTATGAACAGTAAAACACTGAATATTAACATATGAACATCACTCCTCTTTTACTTCTCAGACCAGCTCCTCGATAGTTGTGTATCTTTTACAATCAAGCAAAACACAACAAAAATGTAAAAAACAGCAAAATATGAATGCAAAGTGGAATAAACACCTACAATATGATATATTATCAGGTAAAAATCTGCTTCCGCATCTGTTTCTGACACATGCGTTTCGGGCTGGCTGCTCTGAAAACAAACCCCGCCCACTCTGGCTTGTTCCTCGTCTGAGCTGCTGTGACCTAGATTACCTTAATAACTCCTATAACGCCCAAAAGCACAGATATCCATCATTGAAATACTTTCTATAGTTCAAGACTTACGCTAATTTAAGAACAGCACTGCATGTCATAATGGCGGCTACAGTATTGATGTTAAACGTCTAAAAAAAATTATGTAGAATGTCCGGTGGGCCGGACTGAAAATCATAACGGGCCGCATGTGGCCCACGGGCCGTATTTTGCCCAGGTCTGCCTTAAACGCTGCTTTAGTGTGGCTGACACGGGGCTTAGGCTAAATAATTATTCCTTGAAGGGGTTAAACCACTTAGACATGGCCTTAGAGTCATATGCTAAGTGGCCAAGTGTGATGGGTCAAATGCAGAGAATAATTTCGCCACACCTAGTGTGTGTGTGACAATCATGGCTACTTTAACTTTAACTTTAATATGCCTTGGTACTTGACAAATGCTAACTGTTAACGTGCTAACTTGGTGGTGGTGTGTCGGAACATGTGTGTGAGGGGTCTGATGATGAATTGTCCTGCAGGTGTGGTTTGACAGGAGGACCAACTACACTCGCTCCCTGGCTGTGATGTCCATGGTGGGCTACATCCTGGGCCTGGGCGACAGGTGGGCTTCGTGTCACGGTATGGACACCTGAGGACCGACTTGACCCCTAACCATGATGCTTCCTCTTCCTCCCAGGCATCCTTCCAACTTGATGCTGGATCGCCTCAGCGGGAAAATCCTCCATATTGACTTTGGAGATTGTTTTGAGGTGGGCAACCTTTCCTCATGCTGTAAAGCAGGCGTGTCCAAAGTGCGGCCCCGGGGCCACTTTTTTAACGTCACAATCTAAAAATACTATGGAAAAAAGTGGACTAAAAGAGCAAACAGGTGAAAAGTAACGAGAACATGTTGCAATGTTGACTAATAATACAAAGCTGCCATGCAGCACGTTTTTTTTTCTTTGAAACTGTCATTCTTAAAAATAATAATGAATCAAAATCAATGTTATGAATTATTGACATATTTAAGGCTCCAATTACTTCACATCAAATATTACACTTTGAAATATTTTGTCAGGAAAATATTGCATATTTTGTGTGTTTGACAAAAACGGCATGAAACAAACAAAACAAAAAAACATAGAATTATTAAAACTAAATTGATAGATTTGACTTTTTGACACTTTTATAAGTGGGGCCCTCAATAGATAATAATAAATCACAATCAATGTTATAAATTATCAGTGTGTGAATGAGTATGTGTTAATGGGTGATGTAGATTCCTAATTAAGCCTTTAGCTTGACGCTCCTCTACTTTCTCCTGCTCCGCTTGCTGCGGCGACAATAAACAAAACTCCAGACGCTCCTCTTCGTTTTGTATCGTTTACTTGTCACTTAATTATTCAAAAACGTAAAACAATAACGATGTGGGAACAAATGAATGGCAAAATAAAGAAAGTTTGTTACAGTAGGTGTTAGAAAAAGCAAGACTAAGAAAAAGTAAGAGTGAGGTCAAAAGACTGTGTGGCTCAATTCCCCCGCACCTGACTGCCCTTACCCATAATGCACTGTGTCCAAAAACCGACCTACCACACAGATCCTTCCGCCATATATGCAATTTACACAGTTACGTCATCAAACTATTTAGACAAATGTAATAATTATTCTAAGCATGCAAATATATACATTTTCGTATTATGCAAATAAATAGTCCCATTTTGGCTGAATAAACATAAAGCACCTTCCATAAAAATGTAAATTAACTTAAACAGCATTTAGGCTCCTACATTACCGGCCCCTAATTGTTATCAATGTCCTTGAAACAATTACTTAAACATGTTAACTCAAATTCAAGGTGCCTAAATAACCTTAATACTTCTCAAAGAAGCTTGCAGTCCTTTGCCCCATTCCACTCGAGGTCTTTGCTTCGTTTCCAGACTTTAATTATCTTCTGCTTCTTGAAGAAGACATAGCTTTGTAATAGGGCGACGAAGCTCGTTAGTCTTAGTTTTCACTTGAACTTGACGAACAAGTCCGTCTCCACCAGGAAAAGTCTCTAGAATTCTTCCAAGTGGCCAGGAATTTCTGGGTGAAGTATCGTCCACGATCAGCACCACGTCTCCAACACGAAAGTTTCTTCTAGGTGAAGACCATCGCTGACGTTCTTGAAGTTGCGCTAGGTATTCCTTACACCAGCGTTTCCAGAAGATATCCGCAAGGTATTGTACTTGTCTCCATCTGCGACTTGCATATTGGTCGCACGGATGAAACACTCCTGGAGGTAGCTCAGGTTTGACCTTCAGCAATAACAGATGGTTGGGTGTGAGAGCCTCCAAGTCGTTGAGGTCTGAGGATGTCTTTGTGATGGGTCTGCCGTTTATGACTGCTTCGGCTTCACAAAACAAGGTATAAAGACCCTCTTCATCCAAAACTTGTTCCTTTACGGTAACACTCAATATTTTTCTCACTGAACGGATTAGCCGCTCCCAGCTTCCTCCATGGTGAGATCCTGCTGGTGGATTGAAATGCCACTGGATACCTCTTTGTAGCAAGTGTTCATAAATCTTCTTGGTATTCCATTCTTTGATTGATTTCCTCATTTCGCTGTCAGCTGACCGAAAGTTGGTTCCGTTGTCGGAATACATCTCTTTGACTTGTCCTCTTCTGGCGAGAAATCTTCTGATTGCATTAAGGCATGCATCGGTGTCGAGTGAGGATGCGACTTCCCGATGTACGGCTCTTAAAGCAAGACACGTGAAGATGACGCCATATCTCTTTGCATGTCCTCTTCCCCTCTTCACTTGGAACGGACCAAAGTAGTCCACACCGACTCTTGTGAAAAGTGGATCGTCAGGTAGGACCCTGCATGTTGGTAGATCTGCCATGAGTTGCTTTCCAGCGGCTCCGTGGAGTCTTTTACAGATGACACACCTGGACAAAAACCTTCTGATGGCTCCAATGGCTCCGGGTATCCAAAATTTCTGTCATAGATTGGCCATCATGTGATTCCTTCCGGCGTGAGCTGTTAGGTCATGAATATGTCTCAACACAAGCCTTGTGATGTGTGAATCCTTAGGCAATATGGCTTGCTGCTTGGAGTAGTTAGGCATTGCTATACGGCTCAACCTTCCACCAACTCTCATAACTCCATCTTGAAGAATTGGATTTAACTTGAAAAGTGAACTACTTTTCTTTACTCTTTGATTTTTCTCCAGCATCGCCCAATCTTCTTTGAAATTTTGTCTTTGACAGAACTTCACAATTTCTGTTTCTGCTCTAGTCATGTCATCACAAGTCAGACACTTTCCTTCGACATCTCTCTTGAATTCAAGCATCTTACTTTCTTCTCCTGATGTTCTTAGTTCGTTACTTTTTTCCTTCAGCTCTTTCAGCAGATCTTTGAGTTTTAGAAACCAGGCAACAGCACGCTTCAATGCTGTCCAAGAGGAATAATGGTTCATCCACTGATCCACAAAATCTTTGGCTTCTTGTGTCTGAATGACGTATACATGAGTCACTCTTTTGACCTCTAGGTCGTCTATATCCAGCATTCCAGGATCTGGATTTTTAGGCCACTGGTCTTGTGAGCTGAGCAAGAAACTTGGTCCTGAGAGCCAGCTCTCATTTTTCAAAAATGCTTCCACGGTCTGTCCTCTTGAGACGTGATCAGCGGGATTCAGAGTGGTGTTAACATATCTCCACTGAGATGTCTGAGAGTGCTCCAGGATTGCCGCGACCCTGTTTGCAACAAACGTCTTGAATCGGGTACACTCACTGTTTAAGTACTTGAGCACCGCCGTGCTATCTGTCCAAAAGATAGACTCCTGAATCTCCAGTTCAAGCTCTTTTCTCAGAAGCTTATCCATCTTTATAGCAACTGTGGCTGCAGTCAATTCCATTCGAGGAATAGTCGGAGACTTTAGGGGCGCCACCCTTGTCTTTGCCATGATCAAGGTGGATTGAGCTTCACCTGTTGAAAAGCGCGTCAGCAAGTAGCTTGTGGTTCCGTAGGCATCTTCACTTGCGTCAGCAAAGTGATGAAGCTGCGCAAAGGCTGGCACACCAAACTGCTTTAACTTGATGCATCTGTCAACTCCAAAATGTTCAAGCTGTGACAGACTTGAGATCCACTTTTTCCATCTCTCAATCACTGTGTCTGTCAGGTCTTGATCCCAACTATATTTCTGCCGACATAGATCTTGCAGAATTCTTTTAGCAGGCAATATTACTGGAGCCAGAAAGCCCAAAGGATCAAAAATTGAACTTACTATGGAAAGCAATCCTCTCCGAGTGTATGGTCTATCTTTAAGGTTGATCTTGAACTTGAATTGGTCTGATTCGGCACACCACTGGATGCCTAATGTTCTCTCCACTGGCAGGTAATCATCATCCAAGTCCAGATCTTGAAAACCCTGTGCTTTTTCCTTTTCTGGGATCGAGTTAAGCAACTTCCTGTTGTTGCTTGACCATTTTGTCAGCCGAAATCCTCCTTTTGCCAACATTTTTCTCAACTCGGCACACAGGGTAATGGCTGTATCTTCATCAGCAACTGACTTAAGACAGTCATCCACATAAAAATTATTGTTGACAGACCTTGCTGTTTCCTGTCCAAACTCGTCCGCAAAGTCTGTTGCACATTTTTGAAGTGCAAAGGTTGCAACACTTGGTGATGATGTTGCGCCGAAAATGTGAACCAACATCTTGTGTTCAACGAGATCCAGCTCGTAGTTTCCATCAGGCCACCAGAGAAATCTCAGGAGATCAGTGTCTTCGTCGCTTACTCCAACCTGATGGAACATGGCTTCCACGTCCGCCATAACCGCCACAGACTCCTGGCGAAATCTTATAAGGACCCCTATTAGTGAGCTGATGAGGTCAGGTCCCTGCAGAAGCTGTTGGTTTAGTGAAGTACCTTGAAAGCTTGCGCCGCAGTCGAAGACAACGCGCAACTTCTGTTTGGTTGGATGTCTTACTCCATGGAGAGGCAGATACCATGTTCGCCCCTCAGCAGGTTTGCGCTCTTCACCTTCAAGCTTTACTGCATAACCTTTTCTTAAAAGGTCATCCATGAACGCCGCGTACTCTTGGTAAAACTTGACGTCTCTGGAAAATTTCTTCCGTAGGTTCAGTGCACGTTGCTCTGCAATTGCCCTGTTATTTGGCATACACAAAGGATTCTTCCTCACTGGAAGGCAAACATTGTAGTGGCCATCTTTAATTACTGCAGTTTGAGACACCATACTGATAAACTGATGGTCATCCTTGGACATCTCAATGTTTTCTTTTTGTCCAGCATCAGGAAAGTCGTGCTTGAACTGCAGCTGCCAAAGCTCCTCAAGCTTCACCACTGAGATTCTGTTTGCAGTAATTCCTGTCAATTTGTCCACTGCAGTTCTGTCACTTCCACCTCCGAGTGGTCCATTTACTGTCCAACCTAGCATTGTTCTCACAGCGTATGGTCCATTATCCACACTTTTAACCACTTGCAGTGGCTCCATCGCTTTGGGAACGTTTACTCCGATGAGTAATCCAATCTTGGCTTTAATATTAGGTATTCTCACCTCCTTTAGGTGTGGCCATCTGTCAATATCCTCTTGTCGGGGAATATTGTCCTTAGAGACAGGAATGTCTTTCTGTGTATAAACTTCCTTTAGTTCCACAAACTCTTTTCCGTCCAAGCTGCTGATTTCCAAGCTAGTCACGATGCTTGTGTTCACGACTGTGTCGTTTCCAATTGTTCGCAGCGAGATGCTTACATTGCGTCCACTCACATTCAGTTGGTTTATCAGTGACTCTGTGGCAAAAGTAGCTGAACTACCTGGGTCCAGAAATGCATACGTGATCACTGTCTTGGTTCCTTTTTGTGCCTTTATGTACACGGGAAGGATCGAAAGAACACAATCTTCTCTACCGGCCCCAGTGACACCACAGGTTTCAGTTGTTTGTACAAGGGCACTTGATATTGCTTGCTGTTCAAAATTGTCCTTTGTGCTTTCTTCTCTGGAGTCTTTATGACCAATGTGTAATAATGTGGGATGCTGTCTAAAGCATTCTTGACATTGAAGTTTTTGTTTGCAACTACTACTCATATGTCCATGCTTTAAACATGCAAAACATACACCTTTGCTTCTCAAGAAGTCAATCTTGTCTTTGTGTAGCTTGCTCTTGAATTCCTTGCAAACTGTAAGGCTGTGTTGCTCTCCGTTACAATAAACACAAGGTTTTCCAATAAAGTCCACCGAAACTGTGCGTGTTTTTGTTATGATGTGGTTATCATTTTCTGTCTTGGGGGGCACAACGACTGTTGTAAACACCTTTTTTGGTTTGAGGGTTTCTACATATTGTGGTTTTATTTTCTGTCTCACAGAATCTTTCGTGTTCATGGTGGTTTCTTTTATGTTCCCATAAAGCGGATTCAAAAGATACTTGACTTGCCGGTTTACAAAGTCCACAAAATCCTTAAACTTAACTCTTGTCTTTGTTCTTTCTTGCAAGTCGCATGCAAACTTCCTCCAAGGTTCCCTGAGTTTATAGGGAAGTTTGTTTGTCAGTGCCTTTATATTAGCTGTGTTGTCCAAGTCCTCCATGTAGTTAATGTCTGTCGTTGTGTTAGAGCAGCCTGTGAGGAATAATGCGAAGGACTGAAGGGCAACACCGTCTTCTGGCTTGATTGTTGGCCACTCCATGGCTTCTGTTATGTAGGCTTCTGCTATCTTAAAGTCATCACCAAAAAACTCCTTTAACATTTGTTTTGCTTTAGTGTAGCCTGTTGATGATTCCATATGGATGCAGCTCTTAACCAACTCATGTGGTTGTCCACTTGTATACTGTAACAAAAATTGAAGACGATCCCGGTTGTCACTAGTGCGGCTTTCAATTCCATGTTCTATGGCCCCAATAAAGGATTTGTATTCCAGGGGTTCACCCTTGAATGTTGGAATGGGAAGATCTGGAAGTAGAGATGCCTTGTGACTCTTCACGAGATACTCTGTGACGTTGGCTTGCTGAGAAATTGCTTGGCAAAGCCCATCAAGTGTTAGTGGCTGTTCTTTAATTTCAGTCTTTGGTGCAAATGTAGTCATTTGAATAGCTGTGGGAGGAGCATCATATTTAATGCTGTGTGTTGGTAAGGTGGGTGGTGGTACTTGTGTGTTAGGACTAGTAAGTCTTCTACCATCCTTCTCGTCAGCTGTATTGATACCGTCTTCTTCTTGTGTGTTTTCGTAGTTTTGTAAAACCTCCATTTTAGCGTCACATTCAGCAAGTGCAGTTTGCATTGCATGCATTTCCTTTCGAGCTTTTATTGCAGCTTCTTCCTGTTCTATGGCCAGCTTTTCTTGTAAAGCTGCCGCCTTTGCTTTCAATGATGCACGCTCCATTTCCGCCTTTAATCTGACAGAAGAATATGAAGAACGTGAACTTCCGCTTCGTGATTCAGTTTTACTTTGACTTCTAGCGGTCCGCTTTGTTGATGTAGAGCGACTATCTGCAGGTGACACTTGTCTATTGCATTCTTCCGCTTGCTCAACACGCTTTAAAACATCTTTCATCCACTCCTCACATTTCCAGAAAAAGTCCTCCATCATTTTATTTTTTGGATTAAACCAGTTGTTTTGATCTTCCACAAACTCCTCCTCAGACATGAATTTCTGAACATCAGAATTAAGATTCAAAAATTCTTGCTGCAATCCACTAAAGTCCACACGAAGCTGATTTTTTACAGCGTCCACATTAGCATCCTCATCCATTAAGTGCTCAATCTGCGTCATCAAGCAGGTCAATTGAGCAAGTGCGCTCCTGCGTGCCTGCATCTTTCTCGCCTTGTGCTCTTCTACAGCCTTCTCGGTCATTTTTACTGTCCTTTTTCCACTGTCTTGTGCATCGATAACAAGCCAATATTTCCACAACGAGTCAATAAAAAATGCCGATGTGCAGCTGCGTTGCACCCGGACGAGCTTCTCTCTCTCTTTCTCTTTCAAGCAGCGTGCACTCACGTACCTGCTCGCGTCCTCTTGCAGGCTTGTTCCTCTGTTCCTTTCCAGTCAGGTGGTTCCACGTTCCTCTTAATCCACAAAGAGCAAGTTTTTTGACTAAAATGTAGATTCCTAATTAAGCCTTTAGCTTGACGCTCCTCTACTTTCTCCTGCTCTGCTTGCTGCGGCGACAATAAACAAAACTCCAGACGCTCCTCTTCGTTTTGTATCGTTTACTTGTCACTTAATTATTCAAAAACGTAAAACAATAACGATGTGGGAACAAATGAATGGCAAAATAAAGAAAGTTTGTTACAGTAGGTGTTAGAAAAAGCAAGACTAAGAAAAAGTAAGAGTGAGGTCAAAAAACTGTGTGGCTCAATTCCCCCGCACCTGACTGCCCTTACCCATAATGCACTGTGTCCAAAAACCGACCTACCACACAGATCCTTCCGCCATATATGCAATTTACACAGTTACGTCATCAAATTATTTAGACAAATGTAGTAATTATTCTAAGCATGCAAATATATACATTTTCGTATTATGCAAATAAATAGTCCCATTTTGGCTGAATAAACATAAAGCACCTTCCATAAAAATGTAAATTAACTTAAACAGCATTTAGGCTCCTACAGGTGAATTTGGAAATAGTGTTAAAGCGCTTCGAGTTCCTTAAAAAAAAAGGTAGAAAAGCGCTATACAAGTACAACCCATTTACCATTTACCATTTATTATTGACCTTTTCACACATCAAATATTCCAATTAAAAAAATTTGGTGGGGAAATATTGCATATTTTCTGTTTTGGCCATCAAAAGACAAAAACGGCATAAAACAAACAAACTACAAAATAACAATTTATAATTGATAAATCTGACTTATTTTTAACACTTTTGTAAGTGGGGCCCTCAAAAAAAAAAAAAAATCAAAATCAATGTTATAAATTATTATTGACCTATTCACACATCAAATATTCCACTTTGAAATATTTCTTAAAGAAAAATGTGCATATTTTTTGTGTTTACAGAATTTACTTTGAAAAAACTGCATAAAACAGCCAACAAAAAAACATAAAATTATAAAAACTTATAATCGACAGATAGATCTGAAGTTGATCTTGAGATTTAAGCCTTGTTATTTTTAAAATGTTTATGTGTGGGACCCTTTTGGATCCCTGGAATTTTAGTGGGACTTAAGAAAACAAACTTTTTTTAACTGTCATCGCTCAAAAAATAATAATGAATCATAGTCAATGTTGTTATGAATTATTGACATATTCAAGGTTATAATTTTTTACAGAAAGGGTTCTACTAGAAATATTTTGTCGTGAAAATATTGCATATTTTGTGTTTTTGACAAAAACAACATAAAACAAACAATATAACATAAAATCATAAAAACTTATAATTGATAGATCCTACTCATTTTTAACACTTTTATAAGTTGGGCCCTCAATAAATAATAATAAATCAAAATCAATGTTGTTATGAATTATTGACCTTACACATCAAATGTTCCACTTTAAAATATTTTTTGAGAAAAATATTGCATACTTTTTGTGTTTGTCATATAAAAAACAAAATTTACTTTGAAAAAAAACGTACATAAAACAGACAACAAAAAACATGATAAAAACTTATAATCGACAGATAGATCTGAAGTTGATCTAGAGATTTAAGCCTTGTTATTTTTAAAAAATGTATATGTGGGACCTTTTTGGATCCCTGGGATTTTTTTTTCACTGTCTTTGCTCAAAAATAATAATGAATCAAAATCAAAGTTATTAATTATTGACATATGTAATTACTTCACATCAACTATTACACTTTGAATGTTTTTTGGGGAAAATATTGCTTATTTTGCCATACAAAAAACTGGGTTTTGACAAAAAAGGCACAAAAATAAAAAAATAAAAAACGTTATATCAACATGATAGACCTGAAGTTGATTTATTGATTTAAGCTTTGCATAATAATAAAAAATAAAATGGTATGTCTTACTTTTAATAATTTTATGATTAGACATTTCTGGGACCAACTTGAGGGGAGCTCTAAAGATGTAAAAATGAATATATTATATTAGTTTTGAAAATGACAAATATCAAAATGGACCCCGCATGCTTTGATTCTTTGAGTGTGGACCTCAGTGAAAAAGTTTGGACACCCCTGCTGTACAATAAATGCTCCGATTAACCTTCATGGCGTCAAATGGAAAAACACATTAGCGGCTGTGGCCGTGGGCAACCTCCTGGTGTCGTTTTGTTTTCATCACAATGACGACAGCTGATATGCTGAATGGTTATTTGCTTGACTGAGCAGGTGGCCATGACCAGAGAGAAGTTCCCTGAGAAGATCCCCTTCAGGCTGACCAGGATGCTGACCAACGCCATGGAGGTACTTGACTCATGTCTGTGAACACATGAAACTTTGTAAACGTGTGTGTCCATGGTGAGAACATGAACCATTACAAAAGTGTGTAACTGTGTGTGTCTAAGATGATATGAAATATTACAAAAGTGTGTGTGTTACAAAGGTGACAACTTGAAACATTACAAAAGTGTGTGTGTGTGTGTGTGTGTGTGTGTGTGTGTGTGTGTGTGTGTGTGTGTGTGTGTGTGTGTGTGTGTGTGTGTGTGTGTGTTACAAAGGTGACAACATGAAACATTACAAGTGTGTGTGTTACAAAGGTGACAACATGAAACATGACAAAAGTGTGTGTGTGTGTGTTACAAAGGTGACAACATGAAACATGACAAAAATGTGGGTGTGTGTGTTTTACAGGTGACAACATGAAACATTAAATAAGTGTGTGTGTGTGTGTGTGTGTGTGTGTGTGTGTGTGTGTGTGTGTGTGTGTGTGTGTGTGTGTGTGTGTGTGTGTGTGTGTGTGTGTTACAAAGGTGACAACATGAAATAAGTGTGTGTGTGTGTGTGTGTTACAGGTGACAGGACTGGATGGCAACTATCGCATCACATGTCACACAGTGATGGAGGTGCTGAGGGAGCACAGAGACAGTGTCATGGCCGTGCTGGAGGCCTTCGTCTACGACCCTCTGCTCAACTGGAGACTCATGGACAGTAAGGACTTCTTTAAAACACCTGTAGGACAACTTTTACCACACCTATAGGACACCTTTTACCACACCTGTAGGACACATTTAAGACACCTTGTAAAACACCTTTTAGGACTCCTTTAAAACACATTTAGGACACTTTTTAGGACACCTTTAGAACACATTTAGGATACCTTTAGGACACATTTAGAACACCTTTAGAACACATTTAGGATACCTATAAGACACGTTTAGGACACATTTAGAACACCTTTAGGACACATTTTAGAACACCTTTAGGACACATTTTTAGAACACCTTCAGGACACATTTTAGAACACCTTTAGGACACATTTAAAACACATTTAGAACACCTTTAGGACACCTTTAGGACACATTTGAAACATCTATAGGAAACATTTAAAACATCTGTAGGACACCTTTTAGGACTCCTTTAAAACACCTATTAGGACATCCCTTTAAAACACCTTTTAGACAAACTTTAGGACACATTTTAGAACACCTTTAGGACACATTTAAAACACCTTTAGGACACATTTTAGAACACCTTTAGGACACATTTTAGAACACCTTTAGGACACATTTAGGACACATTTTAGAACATCTTTAGGACACATTAAAAACACATTTAGGACACATTTAAAACACCTTTAAGACAACTTTAGAACACCTTTAGGAGACATTTAGAATACCTTTAGGACACATTTTAGAACACCTTTAGGACACATTTAGAACACCTTTAAGACACATTTTAGAACACCTTTAGGACACATTTAAAACACCTTTAGGACACATTTAGAATACCTTTAGGACACATTTTAGAACACCTTTAGGACACATTTAGAACACCTTTAGGAGACATTTAGAACACCTTTAGGAGACATTTAGAATACCTTTAGGGCACATTTATAATACCTTTAGGACACATTTTAGAACACCTTTAGGACACATTTTTTGAACACCTTCAGAACACATTTTAGAACACCTTTAGGACACATTTAAAACACATTTAGGACACCTTTAGGACACATTTAGAACACCTTTAGGACACATTTGAAACATCTATAGGAAACATTTAAAACATCTGTAGGACACCTTTTAGGACTCCTTTAAGAAACCTATTAGGACATCCCTTTAAAACACCTTTTAGACAAACTTTAGGACACATTTTAGAACACCTTTAGGAGACATTTAGAATACCTTTAGGACACATTTTAGAACACCTTTGGGACACATTTAGAACACCTTTAAGACACATTTTAGAACACCTTTAGGACACATTTAAAACACCTTTAGGACACATTTTAGAACACCTTTAGGAGACATTTAGAACACCTTTAGGAGACATTTAGAATACCTTTAGGACACATTTAGAATACCTTTAGGACGCATTTTAGAACACATTTAGGACACATTTTAGAACACCTTTAGGACACATTTAGAATACCTTTAGCACACATTTAGGACACCTTTAGGACACATTTTTAGAACACCTTTAGGACACATTTAGAACACCTCTAGGACACATTTGAAACATCTATAGGACACATTTAAAACATCTGTAGGACACCTTTTAGGACTCATTTAAAACACCTATTAGGACATCCCTTTAAAACACCTTTTAGACAAACTTTAGGACACATTTTAGAACACTTTTAGGACACATTTTAGAACACCTTTAGGAAACATTTAGAACACTTTCAGGACACATTTAGAATACCTTTAGGACACATTTTAGAACACCTTTAGGACACATTTAGAACACCTTTAGGACACATTTAAAACACATTTAGAACACCTTTAAGACACATTTGAAACACCTTTAGGACAAATTTAGAACACTTTTAGGACACATTTAGAATACCTTTAAGACACCTTTAGAACACCTCTAGGACAAATTTAGAATACCTTTAGGACACATTTTAGAACACCTTTAGGACACATTTTTTGAACACCTTCAGGACACATTTTAGAACACCTTTAGGACACATTTAAAACACATTTAGGACACCTTTAGGACACATTTAGAACACCTTTAGGACACATTTGAAACATCTATAGGAAACATTTAAAACATCTGTAGGACACCTTTTAGGACTCCTTTAAGAAACCTATTAGGACATCCCTTTAAAACACCTTTTAGACAAACTTTAGGACACATTTTAGAACACCTTTAGGAGACATTTAGAATACCTTTAGGACACATTTTAGAACACCTTTGGGACACATTTAGAACACCTTTAAGACACATTTTAGAACACCTTTAGGACACATTTAAAACACCTTTAAGACACATTTTAGAACACCTTTAGGAGACATTTAGAACACCTTTAGGAGACATTTAGAATACCTTTAGGACACATTTAGAATACCTTTAGGACGCATTTTAGAACACATTTAGGACACATTTTAGAACACCTTTAGGACACATTTAGAATACCTTTAGCACACATTTAGGACACCTTTAGGACACATTTTTAGAACACCTTTAGGACACATTTAGAACACCTCTAGGACACATTTGAAACATCTATAGGACACATTTAAAACATCTGTAGGACACCTTTTAGGACTCATTTAAAACACCTATTAGGACATCCCTTTAAAACACCTTTTAGACAAACTTTAGGACACATTTTAGAACACTTTTAGGACACATTTTAGAACACCTTTAGGAAACATTTAGAACACTTTCAGGACACATTTAGAATACCTTTAGGACACATTTTAGAACACCTTTAGGACACATTTAGAACACCTTTAGGACACATTTAAAACACATTTAGAACACCTTTAAGACACATTTGAAACACCTTTAGGACAAATTTAGAACACTTTTAGGACACATTTAGAATACCTTTAAGACACCTTTAGAACACCTCTAGGACAAATTTAGAATACCTTTAGGACACATTTAGAACACCTTTAAGACACATTTTAGAACACCTTTAGGACACATTTAGAACACATTTAGGACACATTTAGAACACCTCTAGGACACATTTGAAACATCTATAGGACTCATTTAAAACACCTATTAGGACATCCCTTTAAAACACCTTTTAGACAAACTTTAGGACACATTTTAGAACACTTTTAGGACACATTTTAGAACACATTTAGGAAGCATTTAGAACACTTTTAGGACACATTTAGAATACCTTTAGGACACATTTTAGAACACCTTTAGGACACATTTAGAACACCTTTCGGACACATTTAGAATACCTTTAGGACACATTTAAAACACATTTAGAACACCTTTAAGACACATTTGAAACATCTGTAGGACACATTTAAAACACATTTAGAACACCTTTAAGACACATTTGAAACACCTTTAGGACAAATTTAGAACACTTTTAGGACACATTTAGAATACCTTTAAGACACCTTTAGAACACCTCTAGGACAAATTTAGAATACCTTTAGGACACATTTTAGAACACCTTTAGGACACATTTAGAACACCTTTAAGACACATTTTAGAACACCTTTAGGACACATTTAGAACACCTTTAGGACACATTTAGAACACATTTTAGAACACCTTTAGGACACCTTTAGGACACATTTAGAACACATTTAGGACACATTTAGAATACCTTTAGGACACATTTTAGAATACCTTTAGGACACATTTTAGAACACCTTTAGGACACATTTAGAATACCTTTAGGACACATTTAGAATACCTTTAGGACACATTTTAGAACACTTTTAGGACACATTTTAGAACACCTTTAGGACACATTTAGAATACCTTCAGTACACATTTAGGACACCTTTAGGACACATTTAGAACACCCTTAAGACATTTGAAACACCTTTAGGACAAATTTAGAACACTTTTAGGACACATTTAGAATTCCTTTAAGACACCTTTAGAACACCTCTAGGACAAATTTAGAATACCTTTAGGACACATTTTAGAACACCTTTAGGACACATTTAGAACACCTTTAAGACACATTTTAGAACACCTTTAGGACACATTTAGAATACCTTTAGGACACATTTTAGAACACCTTTAGGAGATATTTAGAACGCCTTTAGGAGACATTTAGAATACCTTTAGGACACATTTAGAATACCTTTAGGACACATTTAGAATACCTTTAGGACGCATTTTAGAACACATTTAGGACACATTTTAGAACACCTTTAGGACACATTTAGAATACCTTTAGCACACATTTAGGACACCTTTAGGACACATTTTTAGAACACCTTTAGGACACATTTAGAACACCTCTAGGACACATTTGAAACATCTATAGGACACATTTAAAACATCTGTAGGACACCTTTTAGGACTCATTTAAAACACCTATTAGGACATCCCTTTAAAACACCTATTAGGACATCCCTTTAAAACACCTTTTAGACAAACTTTAGGACACATTTTAGAACACTTTTAGGACACATTTTAGAACACCTTTAGGAAACATTTAGAACACTTTTAGGACACATTTAGAATACCTTTAGGACACATTTTAGAACACCTTTAGGACACATTTAGAACACCTTTAGGACACATTTAAAACACATTTAGAACACCTTTAAGACACATTTGAAACACCTTCAGGACAAATTTAGAACACTTTTAGGACACATTTAGAATACCTTTAAGACACCTTTAGAACACCTCTAGGACAAATTTAGAATACCTTTAGGACACATTTAGAACACCTTTAAGACACATTTTAGAACACCTTTAGGACACATTTAGAACACATTTAGGACACATTTAGAACACCTCTAGGACACATTTGAAACATCTATAGGACTCATTTAAAACACCTATTAGGACATCCCTTTAAAACACCTTTTAGACAAACTTTAGGACACATTTTAGAACACTTTTAGGACACATTTTAGAACACTTTTAGGACACATTTTAGAACACATTTAGGAAGCATTTAGAACACTTTTAGGACACATTTAGAATACCTTTAGGACACATTTTAGAACACCTTTAGGACACATTTAGAATACCTTTAGGACACATTTAAAACACATTTAGAACACCTTTAAGACACATTTGAAACACATTTAGGAAGCATTTAGAACACTTTTAGGACACATTTAGAATACCTTTAGGACACATTTTAGAACACCTTTAGGACACATTTAGAATACCTTTAGGACACATTTAAAACACATTTAGAACACCTTTAAGACACATTTGAAACACCTTTAGGACAAATTTAGAACACTTTTAGGACACATTTAGAATACCTTTAAGACACCTTTAGAACACCTCTAGGACAAATTTAGAATACCTTTAGGACACATTTTAGAACACCTTTAGGACACATTTAGAACACCTTTAAGACACATTTTAGAACACCTTTAGGACACATTTAGAACACCTTTAGGACACCTTTAGGACACATTTAGAACACATTTTAGAACACCTTTAGGACACCTTTAGGACACATTTAGAACACATTTAGGACACATTTAGAATACCTTTAGGACACATTTTAGAATACCTTTAGGACACATTTTAGAACACCTTTAGGACACATTTAGAATACCTTTAGGACACATTTAGAATACCTTTAGGACACATTTAGAATACCTTTAGGACACATTTTAGAACACTTTTAGGACACATTTTAGAACACCTTTAGGACACATTTAGAATACCTTTAGTACACATTTAGGACACCTTTAGGACACATTTAGAACACCTTTAGGACATGTTTGGGACACATTTGGGACAGCTTTAGCACATGTTCAGCCCAAAGACAGTTGATATCTACAAGGACAATAGTATTAAAAAGAAAGCAGTAATAATACTATGACTTCAGAGTATTATTGAGGGACTCCAAACTGAACATCAAAAAATGTTTTAGTGTGATGCATATATATAAGACATGTTGATATCATATATGGTCTTGATTAACAGGAACATCCCACGTTGTTTCTCCTATTAATAATAATAAATGTAATTACTATTATACGGAATGCTGAGAAAAATTGATTGACATCTAATTCTTGTTTATTCAGTCTTTAAATCCATTCATAATTGTCAAGAATCAATTAGTTGTTGTTTATTGTGCGTGTAATTCATACACCAGAAGCCAGGAGGAACTTTTGTAACTTCATATCTCTTCTGAAAATGTTTTTATCATTTTTATATCAAATCATAGTTTGCAGGAATCTGTTTGAATCAAGATTTGATTCTGAATGGAATCATCAGATGGCCTTAAAGCCTTTTTTAAAAATGGCTTTTTATCAAAAATGAAATATTCCTATGAAAAAAACTATATGTATGAATGTATGTATGTATATATATATATATATATATATGTATGTATGTATATATATTGTTGGCTATATATATAGTGTATATGTATATATACAGATTGTAGATTCCTAATGTAGCCTTAGCTTGACGCTCCTCTACTTTCTCCTGCTCCCGCTTGCTGCGGCAACAACAAACAAAACGCCAGACGCTCCTCTTCATTTTGTATTGTTTACTTGTCCACTTAATCCTTCAAAAACATAAAACAATAACGATGTGGGAACATATGAATGGCAAAATAAAGCGAGTTTGTTACAGTAAGAAAGCGTAAGAGTTAGGTAAAAAAAACTGTGTGGCTCGATTCCACCATACCTGACTGCCATTACCCATAATACATTGTGTCCAAAACCATATTACCACATAGATCCTTCCGCCATATATGCAATTAAACAGTTACATATTCGTCATTTCGTATTATGCAAATAAAGTAAATAGTCCCATTTTGGCTGAATAAACATAAAGCACCTTCCATAAAATGTAAATTAACTTAACATAATTTAGGCTCCTACATTACCAGCCCCTAATTGTTATCAATTACTTAAACGTGTTAACTCAAATTCAAGGTGCCTAAATAGCCTTAATACTTCTCAAAGAAGCTTGTAGTCATTTGCCACATTCAACTCGAGGTCTTTGCTTCGTCACCATACTTTAATTATCGTCTGCTTTTTGAAGAAGACATAGCTTTGTAATAGGGCGACAAAGCTCGTTTGTCTTAGTTTTCACTTTAACTTGACGAACAAGTCCGTCTCCACCAGGAAAAGTCTCTAGAATTCTTCAAAGTGGCCAGGAATTTCTGGGTGAAGTATCGTCTACGATCAGCACCACGTCTCCAACACGAAAGTTTCTTATTGGTGAAGACCATCGCTGATGTTCTTGAAGCTGCGCTAGGTATTCCTTACACCAGCGTTTCCAGAAGATATCCGCAAGGTATTGTACTTGTCTCCGTCTGCGACTGGCGTATTGGTCGCATGGATGAAACACTCCTGGAGGTAGCTCAGGTTTAATCTTCAGCAATAACAGATGGTTGGGTGTGAGAGCCTCCAAGTCGTTGAGGTCTGAGGATGTCTTTGTGATGGGCCTGCCGTTTAGGACTGCTTTGGCTTCATAAAACAAGGTATAAAGACCCTCTTCATCCAAAACTTGTTCCTTTACAGTAACACTCAGTATTTTTCTCACTGAACGGATTAGCCGCTCCCAGCTTCCTCCATGGTGAGATCCTGCTGGTGGATTGAAATGCCACTGGATACCTCTTTGTAGCAAGTGTTCATAAATCTTCTTGGTGTTCCATTCTTTGATTGATTTCCTCATTTCGCTGTCAGCTGACCGAAAGCTGGTTCCGTTATCGGAATACATCTCTTTGACTTGTCCTCTTCTGGCTAGAAATCTTCTGATTGCGTTAAGACATGCATCAGTGTCGAGTGAGGATGCGACTTCCAGATGTATGGCTCTTAAAGCAAGACACGTGAAGATAACGCCATACCTCTTTACATGTCCTCTTCCCCTCTTCACTTGGAACGGCCCAAAGTAGTCCACACCGACTCTTGTGAAAGGTGGATCGTCAGGTAGGACCCTGCATGTTGGTAGATCTGCCATGAGTTGCTTTCCAGCGTCTCCGTGTAGTCTTTTACAGATGACACACCTGGACAGAAACCTTCTGATGGCTCCAATGGCCCCAGGTATCCAAAATTTCTGACATAGATTGGCCATCATGTGATTCCTTCCGGCGTGAGCTGTTAGGTCATGAATATGTCTTAATACAAGCCTTGTGATGTGTGAATCCTTAGGCAATATAGCTTGCTGCTTGGAGTTGTTAGGCATTGCTGCACGGCTCAACCTTCCACCAACTCTCATAACTCCATCTTGAAGAATTGGATTTAACTTGAAAAGTGAACTATTTTTCTTTACTCTTTGATTTTTCTCCAGCATCGCCCAATCTTCTTTGAAACTTTGTCTTTGACAGAACTTCACAATTTCTGTTTCTGCTCTAGTCATGTCATCACAAGTCAGACACTTTCCTTCTACATCTTTCTTGAAATCAACCATCTTACTTTCTTCTCCTGATGTTCTTAGTTCTTTTCGCGTTTCCTTCAGCTCTTTCAGCAGATCTTTGAGTTTTAGAAACCAGGCTACAGCACGCTTCAATGCTGTCCAAGAAGAATAATGGTTCATCCACTGATCCACAAAATCTTTGGCTTCTTGTGTCTGAATGACGTATACATGAGTCACTCTTTTGACCTCTAGGTCGTCCATATCTAGCATTCCAGGATTTGGATTTTTAGGCCACTGGTCTTGTGAGCTGAGCAAGAAACTTGGTCCTGAGAGCCAGCTCTAATTTTTCACGGTCTGTCCTCTTGAGACGTGATCAGCGGGATTCAGAGTGGTGTTAATATATCTCCACTGAGATGTCTGAGAGTGCTCCAGTATTGCTGTGACCCTGTTTGCAACAAACGTCTTGAGTCAGGTACACTCACTGTTCAAGTACTTGAGTACCGCCGTGCTATCTGTCCAAAAGATAGACTCCTGGATCTCCAGCTCAAGCTCTTTTCTCAGAAGCGTATCCATCTTTGTAGCAACTGTGGCTGCAGTCAAATCCATCCGAGGAATAGTCGGAGACTGTAGGGGAGCAACCCTTGTCTTTGCCATGATCAAGGTGGCTTGAGCTTCACCTGTTGAAAAGCTTGTCAGCATGTAGCTTGTGGTTCCGTAGGCGTCTTCACTTGCGTCAGCAAAGTGATGAAGCTGCGCAAAGGCTGGCACACCAAAGTGCTTCAACTTGACGCATCTGTCAACTCCAAAATGCTCAAGCTGTGACAGACTTGAGATCCACTTTTTCCATCTCTCAATCACTGTGTCAGGCAGGTCTTGATCCCAACTATATTTCTACCGACATAGATCTTGCAGAATTCTTTTAGCAGACAATATTACTGGAGCCAGAAAGCCCAGAGGATCAAAAATTGAACTTACTAGGGAAAGCAATCCTCTCCTAGTGTATGGTCTATCTTTGAGTTTGATCTTGAACTTAAATTGGTCTGATTCGGCACACCACTGGATGCCTAATGTTCTCTCCACTGGCAGGTAATCCTCATTCAAGTCCAGATCTTGAAAACCCTGTGCTTTTTCCTTTTCTGGGATCGAGTTAAGCAACTTCCTGCTGTTGCTTGACCATTTTGTCAGCCGAAATCCTCCTTTTGCCAACATTTTCCTCAACTCAGCGCACAGGGTAATGGCTGTATCTTCATCAGCAACTGACTTAAGACTTATTGTAAATAATGTATATAATTCAATGTATATACTCTGATGATTAACTTGTGTGATGACTGTATTATGATGATAGTATATATTTGTACCATGAATTGAGTGAACCCCGACTTAAACAAGTTGAAAAATGTATTCGGGTGTTACCATTTAGTGGTCAATTGTACGGAATATGTACTGTACTGTGCAATCTACTAATAAAAGTTTCAATCAATCAAGGTTGAACAAATTAACCTTTTAATAGGGACCCAAACACGTTTTGCATTGAATATTGAACAAGCAAGGCTTATATAACTTTATAGTGACATGCAGAATCGAGTTTCAAATAATCATAATAATAATAAAAAAAATATCAATGGGATACCAAATACAATTTAAATAAAAATGTAATGCCTCTTTGCAGCCGTCTGACGTAAATAAAAATTAACTTTTTCCAAAGGCTAATAAATTAGAAAATAAAATAACAATGAATAAACCAACCAATCAGGACTTTAAACTGCTCAGTTTGCAACACATTGATCTAATCTGATGTGCCCAAGCCAGATACCTGCCATCTTTTCTTGGATGCTAGTTCATTAATGTCAGGGCTCAGGCTTTGAGCTAAGGCATCTTTCATTATCGGAAGAAGTTGTTCATCAGTCATTATATCTCGTCCACCCGGACCATAGTCTTGGGGGCGTGCTTTAAAGTTACCGTACTGCGTTTATCATCCTCCACGAGCTGTCATCACGTCTGCTTTTCATCCATTCCAACAACGTGACGGCCCGATCACAAATATGTGCGACTTCAGCACGCACACACGTAAATGCAATGCATACTTGGCCAACAGCGATACAGGTTTCACTGACGGTCCCCTTTTAAATAACTTAAACACTGTTAGAAATATGCGCCACACTGTGAATCCACACCAAACAAGAATGACAAACACATTTCGGGAGAACATCTGCACCGTAACACAACATAAACACAACAAAACAAATACCCAGAATCCCATGCAGTCCTAACTCTTCCGGGCTGCAATATACACCCCCGCTACCACAGGCTCCTCCACAGATGATTACTTGATGTAATAATGTCTTAGCAACATGGCCGCACAAAAGACGTAATAATAAGGTGGTGTTTTAAAAAGGAGGCAGGAGTATCTACTTGTCCTTTTCAAGGTCATGTCAAACAACACACAGGAGAGAGCAGATGGTGATGCACAAATTTGACTCACATTATATACATATATATATATACTTATATATACATATATATACTTATAGGCAGCACGGTGGAAAAGTGGTTAGTGCATGTGCCTCACAATACGAAGGTCCTGAGTAGTCCTGAGTTCAATCCCGGGCTTGGGATCTTTCTGTGTGGAGTTTGCATGTTCTCCCCGTGACTGCGTGGGTTCCCTCCGGGTACTCCGGCTTCCTACCACTTCCAAAGACATGCGCCTGGGGATAGGTTGATTGGCAACACTAAATTGGCCCTAGTGTGTGAATGTGAGTGTGAATGTTGTCTGTCTATCTGTGTTGACCCTGCGACTTGTCCAGGGTGTACCCCGCCTTTCGCCCGATTGTAGCTGAGATAGGCTCCAGTGCCCCCCGCGACCCCAAAAGGGAATAAGCGGTAGAAAATGGTCGGATGGATATATACTTATTTATACATCAATAAATACTTACCGGTGTATATATATATATAAGTATTTATACTGTACATATATGTATATACATGTATAGAAATGTGTATGTATTTATGTATATATGTGTGTGTATATAAATGTATATATGTGTGTGTGTGTATATAAATGTATATAAATGCAAAAGCTTTTATCAATTACGCCAAATAGCGAAAGTGAAACCGCTTCTATCAAGACATGATCTTGAGAAATTAATCCACGCTTTTATCTCGACTCGTCTTGATTATTGTAATGCCCTGTATGTAGGCATTAGCCAGGCCTCCCTCGCCCGCCTGCAGCTCGTGCAGAACTCTGCTGCTCGTCTGCTAACACAGACCCGCAGACGTGAGCACATCACCCCTATTTTAGCGTCCCTTCACTGGCTCCCTGTGCGTTACCGAATACATTTTAAACTCCTTTTATTTGTTTTTAAATGTCTAAACAACCTCGCGCCAACCTATCTCTCCGACCTCCTTCAGCCTTACTGCCCCACCCGATCCTTAAGATCAGCCGATCAGCTGCTGTTGACGGTCCCTGACACAAGGCTGAAGCTTAGAGGTGACAGAGCTTTCGCCGTTGCTGCTCCCAAGCTCTGGAACGACCTACCCCTGAGTGTTAGACAAGCCTCCTCTCTTCCTGTTTTTAAATCTCTCTTAAAAACATACTTTTATTCCATGGCTTTTAACACTGAGTGATATCCATCCTGCAATGGCGCCCCATAATACACCTGCTGTGATCCTGTTTTTATGTTTTTATTAATTCTATTTTAATTATTTATTTTTTATCGTGTTCTGTTTGTGTTGTGTTGTGTTTGCTCGGTACTCGTTTTATCTTTTAACCTGCTCATTGTACAGCACTTTGGCTACCCCTGTGGTAAATTTTAAATGTGCTCTATAAATAAAGTTGATTTGATTTGATTTGATGTGTATAAATGTGTGTGTGTGTATATATAGATATATATATCAGTGACGTGCGGTGAGGTTGATGGCTGGTGAGGCACTGACTTCATCACAGTCAGATTTACAAACATATGAACCCTACAGAGTATCTTATTCACCATTTGATTGGCAGCAGTTAACTGGTTATGTTTAAAAGCTCATACCAGCATTCTTCCCTGCTTGGCACTCAGCATCAAGGGTTGGAATTGGGGGTTAAATCACCAAAAATGATTCCCGGGCGCGGCGCCGCTGCTGCCCACTGCTCCCCTCACCTCCCAGGGGGTCAACAAGGGGATGGGTCAAATGCAGAGGACAAATTTCACCACACTTAGTGTGTGTGTGACAATCATTGGTACTTTAACTTAACTTTAACTTTACACATACAAACTGTAGCACACAAAAAAGCACATTTAATAAAAAAACGTTATTATGGTCTTACCTTTACTTATAAATGCGCCGCTGTTGTGCTGGATTAATGAACCCCCTGATGGGAGTGTTATATCAACTAAAGCCCTCACTTCAACTTTCCACCTGCAAGATTTAATCTATTTAAAAAAGTGTAACCGAGGGTTTATAAATGTCGCCTATACTGTATGGAACTACAAAATAACAAACACGGAGGCTCCAGTTTACACGAGGACCACTTTATTTACCTTCTTTCAAAAACTTCCGCTCCACTCCAACGTGTCAAAATTCCGCTCTTAGCGCCTTCAAAATAAGAGCTCAAGGCATATACTGTATAACAGCGCATAACAGGAACTTAACATCACAAAGAGGAAAGCCCATAAAAATAGGTTACAAAAGTTATTTAATAAGAAGCCAAAAAGTGCAAAAACAATAATGTTCGTGTTGGAGGAGTTGTGAATTAGATACACCTGCAGTCTGCAGGTGTACCTAATGTTGTGGCCCAGCAGTCATTCGCAACTCCTCCAACACGAACATTATTGTTTTTGCACTTTTTGGCTTCTTATGAAATAACTTTTTTAAATAGATTCAATCTTGCACGTGGAAAGTTTAAGTGTGGGCTTTAGTTGATATAACACTCCCATCAGGGGTTGCCTTGCATTCTACGGCGGGGGTGCAGGAGGCGGGGCTACTGGAGCCTCAGCCAGTGCGTCTTTTGCAGCCGTTTTATGATCGCTCAGCACAAGAAATACTTTACACACATACAGTTGTTGACAAAATACACTGTACATTATATGCCTCAGCTAACTAAACTATGGAAATGTATAATATAGTTCATATAGCAATACAGTCTCACTGCACAGCAGACCAGCAGTTAGCCGAGTCCGTCCATGTTGAGGCACTGAGTGACGTGCCTCGACTGGCTGCTGTTCACCGCACCGTCTCTTCTCAGTATTTGAACGGCAAATGTGAAAATTCAGCGATTTTGAATAAAAATAATCTAAAACTGGTGAAGTTAAATGGAAAATAACTTTATAGTATAATCACTGGATACATTTAACAATTTAATATATTTTTTTTTCTTTTTAAATTTTTTTTCTTTCCATGATGGCAGGTGAGGCCCCGCCTCACCTGCCTCTAGTGACTGCACGTCACTGATATATATATATATATATATATATATATATATATAGATAGATAGATAGATAGATAGATAGATAGATAGATATATATATATATATATATATATATATATATATATATATATATATATATATATATATATATATATATATATATATATATATATATATAAACACATTGGTTAAGTAGATCAGAGCCTAACTTTAAGACCTGATACATGTTGTCCTCTAACAAAGATGGCGTGTGTGTTCTGTCCCACAGCCAACACTAAAGGCAACAAGCGATCTCGCACCAGAAACGACTCGTACACGGCAGGACAGTCTGTAGGTGAGTCCTCCATCAACCCCTGTACCCCTCCTCCCCCTCCCCAATACATGTGTATAACTGTGGTGTGTCTTTGACAGAAGCCCTAGAGGGAATGGACCTGGGAGAGAGCACGCACAAGAAGGCAGGGACCACCGTGCCAGAATCTATTCACTCCTTCAGTGAGTTCTCCTCTTTACATCACACACACATTAAATACTACATTTAAATCTTTCATCACACATGTTGACATCATTATTTTGACCATTAAGTGCCATAAATTGGTACCTTTGAGTGACGGTATGTATTGTCAGGTATCAAGTATTGGTACCTTTGAGTGACGGTATGTATTGTCAGGTTTCAAGTATTGGCACCTTTGAGTGACAGTATGTATTGACAAGGAATCAAGTATTAGTACCTTTGAGTGACGGTATCTATTGTCAGGTATCAAGTATTGGTACCTTTGAGTGACGGTATGTATTCTCAGGTATCAAGTATTGGTACCTTTGAGTGATGTTATGTATTGTCACGTATCAAGTATTGGTACCTTTGAGTGACTGTATGTATTCTCATGTATCAAGTATTGGTACCTTTGAGTGACGGTA
Organism: Nerophis lumbriciformis; assembly: GCF_033978685.3. Classification (NCBI taxonomy): domain Eukaryota; kingdom Metazoa; phylum Chordata; class Actinopteri; order Syngnathiformes; family Syngnathidae; genus Nerophis; species Nerophis lumbriciformis. The sequence continues at coordinate 37,703,103 of NC_084570.2, read as the reverse complement.
TGTATTGTCACGTATCAAGTATTGGTACGTGTGAGTGACGGTATGTATTGTCGGGTATCAAGTATTGGTACCTGTGAGTGACAGTATGTATTCTCAGGTATCAAGTATTGGTACCTTTGAGTGACGGTATGTATTGTCAGGTATCAAGTATTGGTACCTGTGAGTGACGGTATATAATGTCAGGTATCAAGTATTGGTACCTGTAAGTGGCGGTATGTATTGTCAGGTGTCAAGTATTGGTACCTTTGAGTGACTGTATGTATTGTCAGGTATCAAGTATTGGTACCTTTGAGTGATGGTATGTATTGTCAGGTATCAAGTATTGGTACGTGTGAGTGACTGTATGTATTCTCAGGTATCAAGTATTGGTACCTTTGAGTGACGGTATGTATTGTCAGGTATCAGGTATTGGTACCTCTGAGTGACGCTATGTATTCTCAGGTATCAAGTATTGATACCTTTGAATGACTGTATGTATTGTCAGGTCTCAAGTATTGGTACCTTTGAGTGACGGTATGTATTGTCAGGTGTCAAGTATTGGGTACTTTTGCGTATTCTCAGGTATCAAGTATTTATATCAGGTGTCCAGTATCTGACAATATAATTGCTGCAGCTTTGCAACCATCTTGTGGACATCATGAGTAATTCAGGTTAATGAACATGAATTGCAAATTGGAGTGTAGAAACCGCACATCATTTACTTATATGACCCAATCCAAACAACCTTTCCCACTCATGGTGCAAATAAAGCAACCCAAAATCAACACACATGGTCACACATAACACAACCTGCTCACTCAACTTTCTGGATGTCATCAAAAATGTCCAAACACAACACGTAATTCAAAATTACACACATTTAAATCCCCTGCAATGCATGATGGGAAAATGCTAAACACTCTCTCCACACTTATCCATGTTTGGCGTATTTTAGCTGCTTGATATTTCTGATTGATTACAAAACTTTTATATATATATATATATATATACATATATACAGTATATATATATATATATATATATATATATATATATATGTATATATATATATATACTGTATATATATATATATACAGTATATATATATTTATATACTGTATATATATATATATATATACAGTATATATATATGTATATATATACCTTGTGTATATATATATATATATACAGTATATATATATATATGTATATATATACCTTGTATATATATATACATATATAAATATATATACATATAAGTATATATATATACATATAAATATACAGTATATATACCTGTATATATACACATATACATATATTTGTGTGCGTATATATATGTATATGTATAACTATGTACTGTATGTATATGTATATACAGTATGTGTGTGTGTGTGTGTGTGTGTGTGTGTGTGTGTGTGTGTGTGTGTGTGTGTGTGTGTGTGTGTGTGTGTGTGTGTGTGTGTGTGTGTGTGTGTGTGTGTGTGTGTGTGTGTGTGCGTGCGTGCGTGCGTGCGTGCGTGCGTGCGTGCGTGCGTGCGTGCGTGCGTGCGTGCGTGCGTGCGTGCGTGCGTGCGTGCGTGCGTGCGTGCGTGCGTGCGTGCGTGCGTGCGTGCGTGCGTATATGTTTATTTACAATATAACATGCATCCGTAAACGTGGATGCATATGCAAAAGTACAATATATTTATCTGTACAGTAAATCTATTTATATCTGCACCTTATTGCTCTTTTACCCTGCACTACAACCGGCTAATGCAACAAAATGTTGTTCTTATCCTGACTCTAAAGTTCAAATTTGAATGACAATAAAGGAAGTCTAAGTATCTAAGTCTAATATATCAATCAATCAATCAATCAATCAAAGTTTATTTATATAGCCCTTAATCACAAGTGTCTCAAAGAGCTGCACAAGCCACAACGACATCCTCGGCCCAGATCCCACATCAGGGCAAGAAAAAACTCAACCCAATGGGATGACAATGAGAAACCTTGGAGGGGACCACAGATGTACACAGTATGTGTATAGGTACTTAACAATATATACAGTATAGGTATATAAAGGTGTATGTATATATATATATATATATATATATATATATATATATATATATATATATATACTGTATATTCTATATATATATATATATATATATAGGTATATATGTATATAGGTATTAAAATGTATATACAGTATAGGTATAAATGTATGTACAGTATAGGTGTATATATAAAGGTATATGCAGTATAGGTATATATATTGTTGAAAGCAAGATAACTTGTGTTTGACACACAAAAACGTGTGCGTCGTTTATTCATCGAAGACGAGAATGAATGACTGCGTAACTCCAACGACTCAAAATGGCGGTCACAACAAACCCCCACCTTTGGGAAAATCACCTGACAGTCACTTAAAGGGGCCGCACCGAATTACTCGCTCTTAACTGCATATATGAATGCTAAACAAGAACAACATTGTTATGTGCACAATCGAACAATGACAGTGAATAATGATGACAAAGTCAAGTAAATAGGTGGTGAATTATGTCCTTAAAGCAACCGCTACACACGTACCCCCAGAATTCGGCATCACAAAAAAACTAAACAGTCAATTGACACAGGCACGAACGGGCCGACCAGACCGGGTGTGCCGGACTGGTACTAACGCCGGGGATCCAGCGGGTGGTAACCGGCAGGTCATCTGCACTGTTATCATGGGCCCCATAGCCCAGGTAGAGCGGGCGGACGACCCTGGCGCGGGGGTACGGCCGTGGTAACCGGTTGACTAAGATCCAAGTGGGCCGTTTTAAGCCGGTCCACCGTGATTCTTTCAGACCGACCCCCGATATCCAACAGGAAATGCTTGTCTCCGCTCTCGAAATGGCCCATCATAAGGAGGCTGAAGGGGGCCGCGGTGGGGGTCCTGGCGAACGAAAACAAATGCCACTCTTCATAAAGAAGCGGGAACATGAGACGGCGTAAGGCCGTTTTGGGAAGTGCGGATGCGGGCGAAACCCTTGGCGGCATCAAGGAGAGCAGTTCGCTGCTCACCGGCGGACCAAGGTGCCGTATTGCTAGGAATAAAGTCACCTGGCACTCGCAAAGGCTGGCTATACACCAACTCTGCCGAGGAAGACTGCAGGTCTTCCTTAGGGGCAGTCTGAAGCCCCAGCATCACCCAGGGGAGTTTGTCTACCCAAGCGCTGTCTTTGAGGGACGCCCTGAGTGCTGCCTTCATGGAACGGTGAAACCGCTCACACATACCATTTGTCTGTGGGTGATACCCCGTTGTGTTGTGGTGTTTCACTCCCAAGCTCTCCGCCACAGAAGTGAACTGGGAGCCCCGGTCGGATGATATGTCTGACGGGGTACCGAAACGGGCAACCCACGTCCCAATAAACGCGGGCGCCACCTCTTTAGAGGTGGCTGACGTCAGAGGTACTGCCTCCGGCCAGCGGGTGGGCCTGTCGACCATCGTGAGGAGGTATGTGCAGCTGCGCGAAAATGGGAGAGGCCCGACCAGGTCCACGTTGACATGGTCAAAACGCCGCTCTGGAACCGCAAACGGTGCCAGTGGAGCCCGTGTGTGGCAGTGCACTTTTGAGCGCTCCAGTCCCTAACATCCTATTTCAGTCCACGCCAGACGAATTTTGCAACTACCAACCACTTTGAAGGTTTCCTCCCAGGGTGGGAAAGGCCGTGGATCGAGTCAAACACCCGCCACCTCCAACTGGCGGGCACAAAGGTCCGTGGCCGACCCGTAGCGACGTAACAAAAGAGCGTAACCCCTGTGTCCTCAAATGGAACCTCAGACAACCGTAGCCCTGGGGCTGCAGCCTTCAGAGCTCGGATGTCTGGGTCGTCGGCTTGGTTAACTGCCATCTGTGCAAAATCGAGCCCCACATGGACAGCGCCCGTGGCGGCTCGGTAAAGGCAGTCAGCAACGACATTGCTCTTACCAGCAAGGTGCTGGATGTCCGTCGTAAACTCTGAGACGTAGGACAGGTGCCTTTGTTGCCGAGCCGACCACGGTTCGGCCGTCTTGGCCATCGCAAAAGTGAGGGGTTTGTGGTCCACAAAAGCTGTGACGTAGGGCCAGATCCGAGGAGCTCACGGTCAAATGTGCTATATTTCCGCTCGCAGGGGCGCAACTGCCTGCTAAAGAAAGCCAAAGGTTGCCAAGTGCCACCCACCCACTGCTCATGCACTGTCCACCAAAACACAGCTCCACGTACTGTATACCGTAAGTGTGGATAGGCCTGCCATTGGCCGCTTCCATGAGGAGGCCATGGGACTCAGACAGCATGTCCAACCTTGATGCTGGCAGGACGCTCCTCTGCTCTCCCGTGTCACACAGGAACCGTCATCCAGGGAGGGAGTCCTGGATGAAGAGCAGCCTGCCAGTACTGCCGATGCTCATGTCCACTGCTGAGCCTGGCGTTTCCCAGCGGCGGTCCACTGAAACTGCACGGGGGACGGCACCGCTTGGCTTTGGTCCCGAACCTTGCATGGAAAAAACTAAGTCCAGAATCCGATGGCCGCCTGGGGGATGCAGCAGCAGCAGCAGCAGTGAAAGTGGAAGAATCTGCCATGGCTCTTTCTGCCCCAGCCAGAAAGAATGCAGCCACATAGGTCGGTTGGGAGGCTTCAGAAGCAAGTTCGCGGCAGTCCAAAATGGCGGTGTTGGCTAAAGCAGCCCGCACCTGAGAAGGTAGGAGTCACAGGAAGAGCTGCACGAAAAGGAGTTCAGGCCTGTGCTCACCTAAGAGGTCCAGCATTTTGTCCATTAGCAGAGGGCTTGCAATCGCCAAGCCCCTGCTTGCTCCGCGTCGGAAAGTTCAAATGTCTTTAAGAGGTGAGCCTTCAACGTGCGGTACTTGTTCCTCTCCGGTGGGTGCGCGAGGACGCTAACTACTCTGGTCGCCGTCGCGCTCCCGAGGGAGGAAACGACAAAATAAAACTTAGTGTCGTCCTCGGTGATAGCACGCAAGGCGAACTGTGCCTCGGCCTGGGCAAACCATGCGGTATACTCTATATATATGAATGCTAAGCCAGAACATCGGGACGGCGTGGCGCCGATGGGAGACTGGCCGTGCCAGCAACCTAAGGGTTCCTGGTTTGATCCCCACCTTCTACCAACCTTGTCACGTCCGTTGTGTCCTTGAGCAAGACACCTCACCCTTGCTCCTGATGTGTCGTGGTTAGGGCCTTGCATGGTAGCTCCCGTCATCAGCGTGTGAATGTGGAAATAGTGTCAAATTGCTTTGAGTACCTTGAAGATAGAAAAGTGCTATACAAGTATAACCCATTTGTTACGTGCACAATCGAACAATGACAGTGAAAAATGATGAGAAAGTCAAGTAAACAGGTGTGGATTATGTCTTTCAAGCAACTGCTACAATATATATATACATATATATATATATATATATAGGTATATAAAGGTATATACAGTATATATGTATATAGGTATTAAAAGCTATATACAGTATATGTATATATGTGTATAGGTACATAATGGTATATACAGTATAGGTATAAAAAGGTATATACAATATATGTATATACAGTATATTGCCAAAAGTATTTGGCCACCCATTCAAATGACGAGAATCAAAATCAAGCACTTAGGCATGGAGACTGTTTCTACAAACATTTGTGAAAGAATGGGCCGCTCTCACTGATTTCCAGCGTGGAACTATCATGGGATGCCACCTGTGCAACAAATCCAGGCCGTGAAATTTCCTCGCTCCAAAATATTCCAGAGTCAACTTTATTATAAGAAAAGTGAAGAATTTGGGAACAACAGCAACTCAGCCACCAAGTGGTAGGCCACGTAAACTGACAGAGAGGTCAGCATAGTGCAAACAGTCAGTTGCTACAGAGCTCCAAACTTCATGTGACCTTCCAATTAGCCCACGTACAGTACGCAGAGAGCTTCATGGAATGGGTTTCCATGGCCGAGCAGCTGCATCTAAGTCATACATCACCAAGTCCAATGCAAAGCGTGGGATGCAGTGGTGTAAAGCACGTCACCACTGGACTCTAGAGCAGTGGAGACGCCTTCTCTGGAGTGATGAATCACGCTTTTCCATCTGGCAATCTGATGGACCAGTCTGGGTTTGGAAGTTGCCAGGAGAACGCTACATTTCGGACTGTACTGTGCCGGGTGTGAAATTTGGTGGAGGAGGAATTATGCTGTGGGGTTGGTTTTTCAGGAGTTGGGCTTGGCCCCTTAGTTCCAGTGAAAGGAACTTTGAATGCTCCAAGATACCAAAACATTTTGGACAATTCCATGCTCCTTATGGGTTAGGAATGGGATGGCACTTCAACTTCATATGTGAGTCAAGGCAGGTGGCCAAATACTTTTGGCAATATACTGTATGTGTTATAGTTACTTTACATGCCCCTGGCCAAATTTGTGTGGTTTGTCATCATTGTGTTATTTAATCATTTATTCATTTGACGTGTATCAGCTGTGTTCAGGTGGGTAGAGGAAGTCCTTTTAGCTCCATGTCAGTCATGTGACACGTTGGAAGTCATGTTTCCCACCAACGAACCGCGGCTCTCCCATTGCCGGCAGCACTCGTGCAGCCCCACCAAACCAGGCTTTTGAGCAGCACTCACCTTCTCTTTATCAATACTGAAATGGTTTGACTCCGTGTCTGCACACTGACTACTCTTAAGCGGTGTTGTCTCCTCTCCCTCCCAGTTGGAGACGGCCTGGTGCAACCTGAGGCCCTCAACAAGAAAGCCATTCAGATCATCAACAGAGTGAGAGATAAACTTACAGGTGACATTTCTTTTCAACTTTATATTGATGTTGCACTCCATAGTATGACATCTTTCATGACGTCAACTAGAGCGTGACATCATGTGCAAACTGTGTCTGCAGGTCGAGACTTTTCTCACGACGAGACTCTGGACGTGCCGACACAAGTAGAACTGTTGATCAAACAGGCCACGTCTCATGAGAACCTTTGTCAGTGTTACATCGGATGGTGAGTACACTTCAAATATTGACTACATGTTATATCGGGGTGAGTTCACTTCAAAATAATGACTACACATCTGATAAGTACACATCAAATAATGACTAATCATCAAATAATAAGTGCACATTAAATAATGAGTACACATCAAATAATGAGTACATATCAAATAATAAGTAATCATCAAATAATGAGTACACATCAAATAAGCAATCATCAAATAATGAGTACACATCAAATAATGAGTACACATCAAATAATGAGTAATCATCAAATAATGAGTACACATCAAATAATGAGTAATCAAATAATGAGTAATCATCAAATAATGAGTACATATTGGATAATGAGTACATGTCACATCTATCTGATGGTGAGTACATTATTTTTTATATATGTACAGTATATATATATATATATATATATATATATATATAACCTGTTCAATTGAAAAATAATGTATGTATTTAGATATATACACACAGTAAATAACCTGTTCTATTGATACTTTTTTTTTTCTTTCAATAGAACGGGTGACATATATATTTATATAATTTTTCAATAGAACAAGTGACGTTTATATTTATATTATATATATATTTAGTGTTATAATTTTACTTTTAGATGAGTTTCATTTTTTTCCACAGTTGTTTTGTTTGTGTTTTAGTTTTATTTATTCTTCTGTTTTTATTTATTTATCTTATTTTTGTTCATTTTCCTTGTGTTAGTTTGTGTCCAAGCCATCAAGCAGCTTATTAATATTTTGCATAATTCAATGTTTGTGAGCACAACTCACTCATATCTGTTTTCCTTTAGGTGTCCATTTTGGTGAAGAATCTTCTTTTTGATGTCCACACAGCACACAGTGAAGACTCTGACGTTAATTCCAGGAAAACTTTTTTTTTTTTTTTGCACAAAAAAACAATTTAAGTATGATTTTTCAAAGAAGAAGGAATAAGACGGCGGTTAATTATTTGCAATGTCTTGGATCAGCTGCCTCATTACATCATTTGTTTCTACTGCCGCCATGTTGCAAACATTGTTGTTATGGTTGTTATGTTATTATGTTGTTTTTCCAGTAACACAATCATCCTTATCATAATGATGAATCATCATTATCATTATCACAATGATGAATGAAGTTGTGGTGCCATTAAAGTTTGTACAGTTTGTGTCTTGTTGTCCTGCTGGTGACCACAGAGGGCGCTGTGACTCCTAACATCACCACTCTGAGGACTGTCAGAATAAAAGTCAGGCTTTTATTCTTTCTAACAACAGGAAAGAACGTCACATGTTCACACTTGTTTGAAAAGGAGTAGGAAGAAGTACAGCTTAGGTGTTTCTTCTCCTTTTCCACCGCCCGGCTCACTTCCTGCCTTTAACCTGAGACCTTGTCCAACTATAAATAAATATCTTATGATTAAATCTGCGGGGAAAATCAGTTTTTATTTATTTATGAAAATTATGTCAAGTTTCATATTTTACTATCACATATAATATTAAATGTTTACTATCACATAGATGAATATTTATATCATGTTATCACCTAAATAATAAATGTTTAATATCACATAATAAATGTGTGTATCAAATATAATAGCTGAATATCACATATAACAATACATGTTTGTATCACATACAATTGAACAGCAGCCTGTCACTTCATCTATATCATCCACCTCCTGTATCAGCCTGCCACTTCATCGATATCATCCACCTCCTGTATCAGCCTGTCACATACTTGCCAACCCTCCCGGATTTTCCGGGAGACTCCCGAAATTCAGCGCCTCTCCCGAAAACCTCCCGGGACAAATTTTCTCCCGAAATTCAGGCGGACTCAGGTCCGCTTTCCCACAATATAAACAGCGTACCTGCCCAATCACGTTATAACTGTAGAATGATGGAGGGCGAGTTCTTGGTTTCTTATGTGGGTTTATTGTTAGGCAGCGCGGTAACAACACACAACAACAGCAGTCACGTTTTCGTCTACCGTAAAACAGTTCGTCTGCCGTAAACAGCAATGTTGTGACCCTCTTAAACAGTACAATACTGCCATCTAGTGCATTTGATGAAAGCACTTTTGTGCGTGCCACACAGCAATGCATCATCAGAGAGGGTGTTCAGCATGGTTCGAAAAATGTGACAGAGAATAGAACAAGGATGGACAATTCAACCCTTAACTCAACAATGAGTGGATGAGTGTTATGTGTGTGTGTATATGTGTAAATAAATGAACACTGAAATTCAAGTATTTTATATATATATATATATATATATGTATATATATATATATATATAATAAAAGAAATATGTATTTATTGCTAGAATTCACTTAAAGTCAAGTATTTCTTGTTTATACATATATATATATATATATATACATACATGTATATATGTATATATGTGTATGTATATATATATATATATGAAATACTTGACTTAGTATTTCTTATATATATGAAATACTTGACTTGGTGAATTCTAGCTGTAAATATACTCCTCCCCTCTTAACCACGCCCCCCCCCCCCCCCCCCCCCCCCCACCTCCCAAAATCGGAGGTCTCAAGGTTGGCAAGTATGGCCTGTCACTTCATTGATATCATCCACCTCCTGTATCAGCCTGTCACTTCATCGATATCATCCACCTCCTGTGTCAGCCTGTCACTTAATCGATATCATCCACCTCCTGTATCAGCCTGTCACATCATCGATATCATCCACCTCCTGTGTCAGCCTGTCGCTTCTTCGATATCATCCACCTCCTGTGTCAACCTGTCACTTAATCGATATCATCCACCTCCTGTATCAGCCTGTCACTTCATCGATATCATCCACCTCCTGTGTCAGCCTTTCGCTTCTTCGATATCATCCACCTCCTGTGTCAGCCTGTCACATCAATTTCATCCACCTCCATCAGCCTGTCACATCATCGATATCATCGAACTTCTGTATCAACCTATCACATCATCGATCTCATCCATCTACTGTATCAGCCCATCACATCATCGATATCGTCCACCTCCTGTATCAGCCTGTCACATCATCGACCCCCTGTATCAGCCTGTCACATTGATATCACCCACCTCCTGTATCAGCCTGTCACATCATCGACCCCCTGTATCAGCATGTCACATCGATATCACCCACCTCCTGTATCAGCCTGTCACAAGTGTTGAACTTAACAAGTAGTTCACTTACAGTACACAGTCATTGTTACAGTACACATAAATAAATAATAAATGGGTTATATAGTGCTTTTCTACCTTCAAGGTACTCAAAGCGCTTTGACACTATTTCCACATTCACCCATTCACACACACATTCACACTGATGGCGGGAGCTGCCATGCAAGGCGCTAACCAGCAGCCATCAGGAGCAAGGGTGAAGTGTCTTGCCCAAGGACACAACGGACGTGACTAGGATGGTAGAAGGTGGGAATTGAACCCCAGTAACCAGCAACACTCCTATTGCTGGCACAGCCAATCTACCAACTTAGCCACGCCGTCCCACATCATTGTTACAGTACAATACACAGTCACTGTTACAGTAGAGTACACAATCATTGTTACAGTACAGTATGTGTACAAGAGAGTTGTGGACTGTTAGTCCAGCCACACCCTCATGAATCATGTACCGTATTTTCCGCACTATTAGCCGCACCTAAAAAGCACAAATTTACTCAAAAGCTGACAGTGCGGCTTATAACCCGGTGCGCTTTATATATGGATTAATATTAAGATTCATTTTCATAAAGTTTCGGTCTCGCAACTACGGTAAACAGCCGCCATCTTTTTTCCCCGTAGAAGAGGAAGTGCTTCTTCTTCTACGCAAGCAACCGCCAAGGTAAGCACCCGCCCCCATAGAACAGGAAAGTTAAAGTTAAAGTTAAAGTACCAATGATTGTCACACACACACTAGGTGTGGCGAAATTATTCTCTGCATTTGACCCATCACCCTTGATCACCCCCTGGGAGGTGAGGGGAGCAGTGGGCAGCAGCGGTGGCCGCGCCCGGGAAGCGCTTCTTCTTCTACTGTAAGCAACCACCCGCCCGCGTAGAAGAAGAAGAAGCGCGCGGATATTACGTTTCATTTCCTTTGTGTGTTTACATCTGTAAAGACCACAAAATGGCTCCTACTAAGCGACAGGTTTCCGGTTCATGAAAAGACGCAATCTCTCCATCCGCACACGGACTACTATTTCACAGCAACTGCCTAAAGACTTTCAAGAAAAGCTGGCTACTTTCCGTGCATATTGTAAAAACAAGATAGCTGAAAAAAAGATCCGGCCAGAGAACATTATCAACATGGACGAGGTTCCACTGACTTTTGATATTCCTGTGAACCGCACTGTGGATACAACGGGAGCACGTACGGTGAATATTCGCACCACAGGGAATGAGAAGTCATCCTTCACTGTGGTTCTAGCTTGCCATGCTAATGGCCAGAAACTTCCACCCATGGTGATATTCAAAAGGAAGACCTTGCCAAAAGAGACCTTTCCAGCCGGCGTCATCATAAAAGCTAACTCGAAGGGATGGATGGATGAAGAAAAGATGAGCGAGTGGTTAAGGTAAGTTTACGCGAAGAGGCCGGGTGGCTTCTTTCACGCAGCTCCGTCCATGTTGATATACGACTCCATGCGCGCCCACATCACGCTGGTTTTTAATATATTATTAAAGTTTGACTGACCTATCTGACTGTTTTTTTGACATTCCTTTAGCGCAGTTAGATGCGGCTTACAACACGGGGCGGCTTATAGGTGGACAAAGTTTTGAAATATGCCGTTCATTGAAGGCGCGGCTTATAACCCAGGGCGCCTTATGGTGCGGAAAATACGGTACTGTACTTCCTGTAGATGATCCATGTACTGTACTTCCTGTAGAATATACATGTACTGTACTTACTGTACAATAAATGCCCCAAGCTCCTACACAGGCTGTGGAAGCTTATGCGGGTAATATGGGCCAAAGTAACCGCACCAACAAGCTGAAGAAGGGCAGAAGGGTGCTTTGTGGCGAAAGATTGGGGATCCACACAAATCAGCCACTTCCGAACCATTCCCTTGCTCAGTGTGGAGTGGAAAATCTTCTTTTCAGTGCTGGCCAAAGGAATGAGCTCCTACATGTCCCGGAATGGATATATTGACACCTCTATCCAGAAGGGCGGTATGGAAGGGTTCTCCGGGTGCCTGGAGCATGCAGGAGTCCTCAGTCAACTTATCCAAGAAGCAAAGGAGAAGAAAGGCAACCTAACAGTAGTCTGGCTTGATTTTGCTAATGCATATGGGTCAATTCTCCATAACGTGATCCAAGTGGCTATGGACCATTACCACATCATCCAGGGAATGATCACCAGCTACCTGGGAGACATCAAGCTACGATTCCAAGCAGCCATGTTCACAATAAAATGGCAGCCAGTGGAGAAGGGAATAGTGACAGAGTGCACATCTCCCCCACCTTGTTTGTCATGGGAATGAACCTGATCATCTCTGCAGCGATCATAAAGTCAAGAGGAACAAAAACTGCAGCAGGGAGTCAACAACCAGCAATCAGGGCATTCATGGATGATCTTACCGTGATAACACCAACTCACGTGCAGGCAAGATGGGTCCTGGTGGAACTGGATCGTATGGCTACTTGGGCGAAGATGATCTTCAAGCCCAAGAAATCAAGGTGTCTGGTGATCCAAAAGGGGAAAACAACGGGAACGTTCTAGCTGCTTGTTCAGGGGGAAGCAATCCCGAACATCCAGGGGAACCCTATTAAATGCCTTGGAAAGTGGTATGATGATTCCATGACAGATAAAAACAGCATCTCCAGCACCGAAAATCAAGTAGAAGAATGGTTGAAAAGGATTGACAAGTCTGGTCTGCCTGGGAAATACAAGTGCTGGATCTACCAGCATGGCCTACTCCAAAGACTTATGTGGCTTCTCACCGTGTACAAAGTGGCTATAACAACAGTTGAAGGGTTGGAGAGGAAGTTCAACGAGCACCTTCGGAAATGGTTGAGAATACCCCCGAGCTTTACATCTACGGGGCTCTACATACTGTAAGGTTGGGTCAGCTCCAGCTCCCCCTGTCTTCAGTTGTGGAGAAGTTTAAAGTCGCAAAATGCAGACTTTCCCTGACATACAGGGACTTCCAAGATCAACTCATCAGGGAAGCTGGAATAAGAACAAGATCACACAAATCAGCACTGCTGTTATCCAGGCAGAATCATCTCTCAGGACCAAAGATATCATCGGAAGCCCCTGCACTGGAAGACAGGGTCTAGGAACATCACATTTCCAGCAGTGGTCCAAGTCCACTCCCAGGGAAAAGAGGACAATGAACCAGGATGAAGTTCCAAACCTTGAGGAAGAAGGAAGAAGAGCTAAGGTCGTCGAGGTCCCAACCCAAGGTGCCTGGACAAGGTGGAACCTTCCCAAGAGGACCGTGACGTGGAGTGAACTGTGGAGGCTGGAGCCGTTTTGTATCTCGTTTCTGCTCCGGGCAGAATACGACACCCTGCCGACCCCAGTCAACTTGCATAGGTGGGGAATGAGGGAGGACCCGCTGTGCAGGTTGTGTTGCGGTAAAGGAACTATGGTGCACATTCTTTCTGGGTGCAAAACAGCATTGACCCAGGGAAGATACAGGTGGCACCATCACAAGGTGTTGGCAACGCTCGCAGACATCTTGGAGCAAGAGAGGAGAAAGAAACACCCAGCCAAAACTAAGCCACTGCTGAGCACCATCACCTTCGTGAAAGAGGGTCTGTGGAGGGGGGCGTGGCCTGCGGGCCTGCCGCGGAACGGGGTGTGCCAGGAACGGCCTTGAAGACAGCGACAGGTGCGTAGATGGCCCAGATGGGCCTTGTTATCTAATCACCTGTCGCCTTTATTAGCAGCAGCCGGTATGAGACACGTTGTTGGAGCTGGAAAAAGACACAGACACGAAACGACAGATTGCTGGAAAGCAAAACCCCTGCACTAATTTATGCAAATAAAACAGTGTTGTAATCCTGATCCAGGCTCTCCTGGCAGTGTGTGGTGGTCTGCAGAACCCACTAGAGGGCATCCTCTACAATTTGGCGCCCAACAAGCCAGACCACAAGAAGAGATGGAAGCCGACCCCCCGACGGCTCTTTCGAACATTCTCGCAGAGGTGACAGCGGCCAGCCATCGACAGCTAGAGGCAGTCCGCCAACAAATGGCCCAGCAGAGCCAAATCCTGCAGGCGCTGCCGGACCGGGTGGGAGCGGCACGGCCAACATCAGCGGCCGTCGCCATGCAGCGCATGGGGGAAAGAGGGACCCCCATGCCTTCATAGACATTTTTGTGGCCACGGCGGAGGCATGCGTGTGGCCGAAAGAAGAGTGGGGAGTGCGACTCCTGCCGCTGCTGGCGGAGGAGGCGCAGCGAGCGGAGCTTAGCCTATCGGCGGCCTCGCGCATGCACTTCCCGGACCTGAGGAGGGCAGTGCTGGACCGGACCGGTTGCAGCGCCGAGGACCAGTTCCGGGCGCTGCGGTTGGGCACGGAGGACCGCCCGTTCGTGCTTGGACAGCAGCTCCAGGACGCGGCGACACGTTGGCTGCAGCTAAAAGAAGGTGATATATATATATATATATATATATATATATATATATATATATATATATATATATATATATATATATATATATATATATATATATATATATATATATATATAATATATATATATATATATATATATATATATATATATATATATATATATAAATATATATATATATATATATATATATATATATATATATATATATATATATATATATATATATATATATATATTTATATATATATACTGTGTATATATATATATATATATATATATATGTATATATAAATACTGTATATACACATACATATACTTACATATATACATATATACATACATATACACACACACACACATATGTAGATGTATATATATATACATATATATATATATATATATATATATATATATATATAAATGAAAAATATACAATATTAAATCTATTCAAATATAATGAGCATTTTAATAATTAGGATATATATTTATGTTTTCTCTTTTTTGCTGAATTACATATATATAAGATAATACAAATTAAAATATTTTGAGCATTATAATACATTGCGAACATTGGCATATTTTTTATTTTTTTGCTGATTAGAAATAAATACATAAAAAAAAGATATAATAATAATAAATGATGTATGAAAAATAATGGGCATTATAATAATTAGGATATATATTGGTGTTGCTTTTCTCTTTTTTTACTGATTAATACAAAAACATTTTTTATAAAATATGAAGTATTTTAACATTGGACGTGTGTTTGGTGTTTATTCACAGGGTGTTTATTAGAGTGCAGCAGATTATTAGAGGCTCAACATGACAAAATGACCTTGTTGCTAATTGGTGGTGAGAAGATGCAATAGCAACAAAAATAATCATCCATCCATTTTTCTACCCCTTGTCCCTCGGGGTCGCAGGGGGTGATGTAGCCTATCTCAAAAATAATAATTTCAGGTTCAATCATTTATTCATAAAGTATTTCACGACACAGCAAAAAGAGGTTTGTGATATATGTGATACAAATATGTGATATGTGATATAAATATGTGATGTACGTAATGTTGCGTTTGGACCAGATGTTCCTCCCAGGGAATTTAAGTTTCTGGTCAATCCCAAGTTCTTTTGATGACACATAAGCTGAGTAAGAAGGACCACCAGAGACAGAATAGGTATTTTGTCATTTATTTCCAAAGCCTTGGAAACAAACGTGAGACCAATCCAGTACAGAAGCATTCACTAGCGCAGCTAAAATGGTCTGATCTAAAATACGGAAAAACTTATCTTCTATAGTGTGTCTCTCGCCCCCACCCTCGTTCTCCCTCCCTCCAGCCCGAACACATGCCCATTGTCCTCCTCAGCTGGACACAGGAACAGATAAGAGAAGGAGTTATAGCTCTTCCCTGCATTCCTAAAGTCAAGGTAACTCACAGTGGACTTGAGGATAACCAGAAAGAAAATAAAATGGAAAAACACCCCCCGCCCTCATCTCTCTCACACCTTAACACAAGCCCATTGTGCCTCTTATCTAGAGTCGGCCTGAAACGGGAAGCAGAGAGGATTCCTCCTTACATTCCTAAGCTTCAAGGTTGGCACACAGTACTTGCAGACAACCAAAAGAGAACAAATGGAAGAACACTAGCTGTTTTGTAATATGACTATGAAAATAAAGAAGTAACACTTAAATATGGATATATGTAAATATCTGCCTCCGACAGTAATAATGCAGCATCATTCTTCTTTCTGCTTGAATCACGTTTGCTTGCCTGTGAAAGTCCCCTAGAAGAAAAGTGAAGCTTACTTTCAGAATAAAGTTTATTAATAAAGTTTGCAGGAGAAGTGGAGTGCCTCCAAGGTCAAAGTTTGAGCTTTTTTTCATTTCCTGTTTGAGGAAGAGCAGCTCACTTCTGTACAAACTTCCCACAGGCAAAATCCAGCCTGGTGGGCCTCAAGCTAACACAAGTTGGACTTTTAACTTGAAAACACCACTTTCATCCATCCATCCATTCATCCATCAATCCATCCTCTACTGAAGATCACGCTTCATTTTTTGCTGCTTGAAAGCATGAATTATTGAATGAATGAACAAACAAATTCATGAATAAATGAAGGAACGAATGAACAAAAAATTTAATGAATGAATGAACGAAAAAATAAATGAACAAATGAGCGAACGAATGAACGGACGAAAGAATGAATGAATGAATGAATGATCGAATGAATACATGAACAAACGAATGATTGAATGAACGAACAAATTAATGAGCGAATGAACAAATGGATGAACAAACAAATTAATGAAAAGATGTATGAATAATGAATGAATAAACACATGAGTGAATAAATGACTGTCAAGACTTGGACTTTGGGGTTTGTTTTCCCTGAATGCAAATGAAAGTTGGCGCGGGCAAGGCGTGAAGTTAAAGACATTATTTATTTTACACTAACAAAGGAACAAAAAGCGCGCTGAAGGCGGAAGTACAAACTTGACTAACGAAACAAAAAGACTTGCACGTGGGCAAAAAACTATGGACATGAACAAAAGTCGCTAACTGTGGCATGAATAGAAAAAACTTACTTGACATGGCATGAAGTGCGCAGAGGTAAACAGAGTGAATGTTGCCAGGCCGACCAACAGAAAAAGACTTTAAATAACAGTGACATGATTGGTGACAGATGTGTGAGTCCAAACGTGGAACAGGTGAAACTAATGGGTAACCATGGAAACAAGAAAAAGGAAGTGAAAAGGCAGGAACTAAAAAGAGTCCAAAACCCAAACAGAACATAACTTCAACAATACATGATCCAGACATGACAATGACTAAACAAATAATAATCAAAGTTCAAAATAATCAAAGTTTTGGGTGACATTTTCACGTTCTGTAGTGCTAATAATTCAAATAATAGTCCATCCATCCATTTTCTACCGCTTATTCCCTTTGGGGTCACGGGGGGCGCTGGAGCCTATCTCAGCTACAATCGGGCGGAAGGCGGGGTACACCCTGGACAAGTCGCCACCTCATCGCAGTTCAAATAATAATAAAAGTAAAAAATAATAATAGTTTTGGGTGACATTTTTTCGTTCTGTAGCGCTAATAATTCAAATAATATTGACCAAAGTGTGAGGTAACATTTTTATGTTCTTCAGTGCTTATAACTAAAATAATAATAATGCACGTTCAAAATTACAATTAAAAGTTTTGGGTAACATTTTTTACGTTCTGTTGCGCCGATAATTAAAATGATAATAATAAAAGTTTTAGGTAACCTTTTTTTTTAGAGATTGTGTTTTGCCCACAAATTCTGCCTAGCAACAAGCAACAATCTAAGTGTCGCTTTAGCGAGTTGGCTAGCTAAAACATTTTACTTTTTATAATAAGCGGTAGAAAATGGATGGATGGATGATAATGGCTAGTTTATTTTTTTTTTCACTTTCAGTTTCTGCCTAGCAACAAGAGGTGCCCCTGCTAGCTAAAACATGAACTTTCTTTTACTGTGGCTATTAGAGATGCGCGGATAGGCAATTATTTCATCCGCAACCGCATCAGAAAGTCGTCAACCATCCGCAATCCACCCGATCTAACATTTGATCAGAACCGCATCCGCCCGCCATCCGCCCGCACCCGCCCGTTGTTATATATCTAATATAGACGATGCAAGGCATTAGTGAGGTTATAAAGCTTTTGCCTGTTAAAGAAAGGAGACTGATCCAATGCAGCACAGACATTCGCGTGCCACGCTGTCACGACCCAGACGCACACCAGTGCGCAATCATATGGGAGCCGCGCTGAACGCACCTCCAAGCGCGTCTCGCTGCCGGCGACAGCCGGGTATGGGCCCAACGCTCCAGCGCCATCCATTTTCAGGGCTAGTTGATTCGGCAGGTGGGTTGTTACACACTCCTTAGCGGGTTCCGACGTCCATGGCCACCGTCCTAGCTGCTGTCTATATCAACCAGGGTGAGCCCCACCCCTTTCGTGAGCGCACTGCGCACGGAGTGACCCCTGTTACGCGCCCACGGCAACAGGGGTGGCGGGCAGGTAAGCTGCGCGGGCAGGTAAGCTGCGCGGGCGGAGCGCGCGGAGTGACCCCTGTTACGAGCCCCCGGCCACGGGGGTGGCGGGCAGGTAAGCTGCTTACCTGCTGCGCGTGACGCCGGCCGCGGCGAAGGCGGACGAGGCGGGGTGTCGGTGCGGTGGGCGCGGTGGTGACCCTGGACGTGCGTCGGGCCCTTCTCGCGGATCGCCTCAGCTACGGCTCCCGGTGGGGCCCTCTCGGGGGAAAGGGCCTCGGTCCCGGACCCCGGCGAGGCGTCGGGGGCCTTCTCCGCTCCGTAAAAGTGTCCATCTCTTTTCTTTTTTTTTCTTCTGTTGTGGCATATGCAGCAGGTGCCTGCTCGTTTTTCGTATGTGGGTAACAACATTTAACTATGTATATATCAATCAATCAATCAATCAATGTTTATTTATATAGCCCTAAATCACAAGTGTCTCAAAGGGTTGCACAAGCCACAACGACATCCTCGGTATAGCCCACATAAGGGCAAGGAAAAACTCACCCCAGTGGGACGTCGATGTGAATGACTATGAGAAACCTTGGAGAGGACCGCATATGTGGGTAACCCCCCCCCCTCTAGGGAGACCGAATGCAATGGATGTCGAGTGGGTCTAACATAATATTGTGAGAGTCCAGTCCATAGTGGATCCAGCATAACAGTAAGAGTCCAGTCCACAGTGGGGTCAGCAGGAAACCATCCCGAGCGGAGACGGGTCAGCAGCGCAGAGATGTTCCCAACCGATATACAGGCGAGCGTTCCACCCCGGGTCCCGACCCCGGACAGCCAGCACCCCATCCATGGCCACCGGATCTGTGTGTCTCCCCTTCCACAAGGGATAGGGGGGAGCAGAGGAGAAAAGAAAAGAAACGGCAGATCAACTGGTCTAAAAAAAGGGGGGCTATTCAAAGGCTAGAGTATACAAATGAGTTTTGAGATGGGACTTAAATGTTTCTACTGAGGTAGCATCTCTAATTGTTACCGGGAGGGCATTCCATAGTGCTGCAGCCCGAATAGAAAACGCTCTACAGCCCGCAGACTTTTTTTGGGCTCTGGGAATCACTAATAAGCCGGAGTTCTTTGAACGCAGATTTCTTGCCGGGACATGTGGTACAATACAATCGACAAGATAGGCTGGAGCTAGACCGTGTAGTATTTTATACGTAAGTAGTAAAACCTTAAAGTCGCATCTTAAGTGCACAGGAAGCCAGTGCAGGTGAGCCAGTATAGGCGTAATATGATCAAACTTTCTTGTTCTTGTCAAAAGTCTAGCAGCCGCATTTTGTACCAACTGTAATCTTTTAATGCTAGACATAGGGAGACCCGAAAATAATACGTTACAGTAATCGAGACGAGACGTAACGAACGCATGAATAATGATCTCAGCGTCGCTAGTGGACAAAATGGAACGAATTTTAGCGATATTACGGAGATGAAAGAAGGCCGTTTTAGTAACACTCTTAATGTGTGACTCAAACGAGAGAGTTGGGTCGAAGATAATACCCAGATTCTTTACTGAGTCGCTTTGTGTAATTGTTTGGTTGTCAAATGTTAAGGTGGTATTATCAAATAAATGTCGGTGTTTAGCAGGACCGATAATCAGCATTTCCGTTTTCTTAGTGTTGAGTTGCAAGAAGTTAGCGGACATCCATTGTTTAATTTCATTAAGACACGCCTCCAGCTGACTACAATAACTGCCACCCGCCTGAATCTATTTAAAATCTAATTTTTTCTATTTCAACCGCCCGACCCGACCCGACCCGCGGATAAAATCTAATTTTTTAAAATTTCATCCGCCCGATCCGTGGATAATCCGCGGACTCCGCGGTTGTGCCCGCAAACCGCGCATCTCTAGTGGCTATCTTACTTGTTATCTTTATTAGTGGGTTTTTTTGTGAAAGATTGGGCAACAGGTTACGCAATCCTTCCTCGTTCACTTGATGTGTGGGGCACAAATGATTGTTGCCCCGCGAAGTCTGCCTAGCAACAAGTGCCAATCTACATTGCTACCCCTGCTAGTTTGTTGTACAATTCTACCACTTTTAGTTTTTAAAGTTCCAACTTTATTTGTCCTTTTGAAGAAACGCACACCTTTTATCACACGTGCACAAGTTTGGCTCGGTCGCACGTTCGATTCCGCCTCAGTGTTTCGGAGCGTGAAGGAGGGAGGGCGCCTTTATTTACCACCATGCTCCGCCTCCTCCTCTTCATCATCATCATCCTGGTATCGGGCGTGCACGGCACCTTCCTCCTCCTCCTCCTCCTCTTCCTCTTGCTACGGTCAGACAGAGTGCAGCTTCATCCGTCCACAGCTGCACGCCACACGTGTGTGTGTGTGTGTGTGTGTGTGTGATGGTTGGGACCGCGCCGCTGGATCGCCATCACTGAGGGAATCTTCCAGAAGGAGTGAAGAAGGGGGGCTGGGGGGGGGAGGCGGCGGCGGCGTGAAAAACCAAAACAAGAAACTGGATTTGGATTTCCTGATCTTGCCCTCGGTCTGGGTGCGACATGGACAGGACATGGCGGCGGCGCCGGATTAGCCGCTGATGCCATCGTCAGCTGGGAGGAGGAGCACCAAATAGTTTAGAGTGGCCCAGGAGGAGAAGATGCCGTGTGGAGTCAAGACGCTGTGGGCAGGAGGAGGAGGAGGAGGAGGAGGAGGAGTGTTGCTCTGCTGCCTGCTGCTGCTGCTCTGGAGCATCTACTCACATCTTCTAGGAGAAGGTCTGACTGTCATGCGCACTCTGTCCATCACACTCCTACTTACATATGTCTGCCCTCGGGGCCACGTTAATTGATATGGCAGGCCACATTTATTGTGGCCTGCCATGACGGACCACATTCCATGATATGGCTAGCCACTTTAAATGCTGTGGCGGTCCACGAGAATGACATGACAAAACAGATTTGATGACATGACGGACCATGCTGACTGACATGGGAGGCCACCTTAAATGGCGTGGCAGGCCACTTTAATTGATGTGGCGGTCCACATTGAATGACAAGACAAGCTACGTTCAAAGACATGACGGACCACCTTGAATTACATGGCGGGCCACTTTAAATGATACCTTAAATTATTTAAATAACATAGCGGGCCACTTTAAATGATGTGGCGGTCCACTAGAAGGACATTACAAACCACATTCGATAACATGACGGGCCACTTTGAATGATGTGACAAGCCACATTAAATGACTTGGCTAGCCAATTTAAATAACGTGGTGGGCCACTTTCAATGACATGGCGAGCCACTTTAAATGATGTGGCGGTCCACTACAGTGACATGACAAACTACGTTCGATGACATGACGGACCACCTTGAATTACACGGCAAGCCATTTTAAATGATACTTTAAATTATTTGAATGACACTGCGGGCCTCTTTTTAATGATATGGTGGGCCACTTTCAATGATATGGTTAGCCACTTAAAATGATGTGGCAGTCCACTAAAATGACATGACAAAACAGATTTGATGACTAACGGACCACGTTGACTGACATGGGATGGCCATTTTAAATGATACTTTAAATGATACTTTAAATGATACTTTAAATGATTTCAATGACATGGCGGGCCACTTTAAATGATGTGGCGGTCCACTAGAATGACATTACAAACCACATTCGATGACATGACGGGCCTCTTTAAATGATGTGACAAGCCACTTTAAATTATGTGAAAAGCCACTTTAAATGATATGGCTAGCCAATTTAAATGATGTGGTGGGCCAATTTTAATGACATGGCTAGCCACTTTAAATGATGTGACGGTCCACTAGAATGACATGACAAACCAGATTTGATGACATGACGGACCACATTGACTGACATTGGAGGCCACTTTTAAATGGCATGGCGGGCCACTTTAAATGATGTGGCGGTCCACGAGAATGACAAGACAAACTACATTCCATGACATGACGGGCCACCTTGAATTACATGGCGGGCCACTAGAATGACATTTGGCTTCAGACAGGGTTGTCCCAACTTTTTCCACTGAAAATAAAATCTATAAATATTTTTTCCAACGCTTAAATCTCTCGATCAACTTCCAATCTACTTGTTGATACAAACTTTTTTATTTATTTTATGTTTCATGGCCTTTTTGTTTAAAAACAACAACCCTGTTTTATGGCAAAAACAGCTCCAGCGTCCCCCGCGACCCCAAAGGGAATAAGCGGTAGAAAATGGATGGATGGATGGATGGATATATATATATATATATATATATATATATATATGTCTTAATAAGGTTATCCAAAAAATAGTGCTCGATACCGTAGTAGAGCGCAATATATGTATGTGTGGGGAAAAAAAATCACAAGACTATTTCATCTCTACAGGCCTGTTTCATGAGGGGGGTACCCTCTGACGATTGAGGGTACCCCCCTCATGAAACAGGCCTGTAGAGATGAAATAGTCTTGTGATTTTTTTCCCCACACATACATATATATATATATATATATATATATATATATATATATATATATATATATATATATATATATATATATATACGATATAATATACAATATACGACAAATCATCTCAAACCACAACAAAACAATTGCAAATGAGCCGTCGACCCCCAGTCAGAACGACTCCAAAACCAACCATGCATGTAACTGTCGAAAGAAACCTGATTGCCCCCTCAACGGGGGATGCTTACAAACATCAGTTGTCTACCAATCTAAGGTAATACGCAAGGACATTAACACATCCGACACATATGTAGGATTAACCGAGGGTGAATTCAAAACCAGATGGAACAACCACAAGGCTTCTTTCAGGAACAAAAACCTGCGAAATACCACAGAACTCAGCAAACACATTTGGGACCTCAAAGACAATAATGTTGAATATTCAATAACATGGCAAATTCTTGCATCCAGCACACCTTACAATAGTGGTAATAAAAGATGCAACCTATGCTTGAAAGAGAAACTGTTTATTATTTACCGTCCAGACCTGTCATCCCTCAACAAGCGCAGCGAAATTGTAACAACATGCCGCCATAGACGGAAACACCTCCTAGGTAACACATGAACCAATCACCACGCCCCTAGGCCAGCCTGTACCCACCCACTCTGTGCCCTATATAAACCATGGTATGCGAATGCTCCCATTAAAATCTCCTGACGATTGA
The DNA here is from genome assembly GCF_033978685.3 of Nerophis lumbriciformis. NCBI lineage: Eukaryota > Metazoa > Chordata > Actinopteri > Syngnathiformes > Syngnathidae > Nerophis > Nerophis lumbriciformis. The sequence continues at coordinate 37,679,343 of NC_084570.2, read as the reverse complement.
GGGTACCCCCCTCATGAAACAGGCCTGTAGAGATGAAATAGTCTTGTGATTTTTTTCCCCACACATACATATATATATATATATATATATATATTGACCACGACTGTATATATATATATATATATACAGTCGTGGTCAAAAGTGTACATCCACTTGTAAAGAACATAATGTCATGGCTGTGTTGAGTTTCCAATCATTTCTACAACTCTTATTTTTTTGTGATAGAGTGATTGGAGCACATACTTGTTGGTCACAAAAAACATTCATGAAGTTTGGTTCTTTTATGAATTTATTATGGATCTACTGAAAATGTGAGCAAGTCTTTTGGGTCAAAAGTATACATACAGCAATGTTAATATTTGCTTACATGTCCCTTGGCAAGTTTCACTGCAATAAGGCGCTTTTGGTAGCCATCCACAAGCTTCTGGCAAGCTTCTGCTTGAACTTTTGACCACTCCTCTTGACAAAATTGGTGCAGTTCAGCTAAATGTGTTGCTTTTCTGACATGGACTTGTTTCTTCAGCATTGTCCACACATTTAAGTCAGGACTTTGGGAAGGCCATTCTAAAACCTTCATTCTAGCCTGATTTAGCCATTCCTTTACCACTTTTGATGTGTCTCTGGGGTCATTGTTCTGTTGGAACACCCAACTGCGCCCAAGACCCAACCTCCGGGCTGATGATTTTAGCTTGTCCTGAAGAATTTGGAGGTAATCCTCCTTTTTTATTGTCCTATATATATATATATATATATATATGTATATATATGTATATATATATATATATATACATATATATACAGGTAAAAGCCAGTAAATTAGAATATTTTGAAAAACTTGATTTATTTCAGTAATTGCATTCAAAAGGTGTAACTTGTACATTATATTTATTCATTGCACACAGACTGATGCATTCAAATGTTTATTTCATTTAATTTTGATGATTTGAAGTGGCAACAAATGAAAATCCAAAATTCCGTGTGTCACAAAATTAGAATATTACTTAAGGCTAATACAAAAAAGGGATTTTTAGAAATGTTGGCCAACTGAAAAGTATGAAAATGAAAAATATGAGCATGTACAATACTCAATACTTGGTTGGAGCTCCTTTTGCCTCAATTACTGCGTTAATGCGGCGTGGCATGGAGTCGATGAGTTTCTGGCACTGCTCAGGTGTTATGAGAGCCCAGGTTGCTCTGATAGTGGCCTTCAACTCTTCTGCGTTTTTGGGTCTGGCATTCTGCATCTTCCTTTTCACAATACCCCACAGATTTTCTATGGGGCTAAGGTCAGGGGAGTTGGCGGGCCAATTTAGAACAGAAATACCATGGTCCGTAAACCAGGCACGGGTAGATTTTGCGCTGTGTGCAGGCGCCAAGTCCTGTTGGAACTTGAAATCTCCATCTCCATAGAGCAGGTCAGCAGCAGGAAGCATGAAGTGCTCTAAAACTTGCTGGTAGACTGCTGCGTTGACCCTGGATCTCAGGAAACAGAGTGGACCGACACCAGCAGATGACATGGCACCCCAAACCATCAAATTTTGCATTTCCTTTGGAAATCGAGGTCCCAGAGTCTGGAGGAAGACAGGAGAGGCACAGGATCCCCGTTGCCTGAAGTCTAGTGTAAAGTTTCCACCATCAGTGATGGTTTGGGGTGCCATGTCATCTGCTGGTGTCGGTCCACTCTGTTTCCTGAGATCCAGGGTCAACGCAGCCGTCTACCAGCAAGTTTTAGAGCACTTCATGCTTCCTGCTGCTGACCTGCTCTATGGAGATGGAGATTTCAAGTTCCAACAGGACTTGGCGCCTGCACACAGCGCAAAATCTACCCGTGCCTGGTTTACGGACCATGGTATTTCTGTTCTAAATTGGCCCGCCAACTCCCCTGACCTTAGCCCCATAGAAAATCTGTGGGGTATTGTGAAAAGGAAGATGCAGAATGCCAGACCCAAAAACGCAGAAGAGTTGAAGGCCACTATCAGAGCAACCTGGGCTCTCATAACACCTGAGCAGTGCCAGAAACTCATCGACTCCATGCCACGCCGCATTAACGCAGTAATTGAGGCAAAAGGAGCTCCAACCAAGTATTGAGTATTGTACATGCTCATATTTTTCATTTTCATACTTTTCAGTTGGCCAACATTTCTAAAAATCCCTTTTTTGTATTAGCCTTAAGTAATATTCTAATTTTGTGACACACGGAATTTTGGATTTTCATTTGTTGCCACTTCAAATCATCAAAATTAAATGAAATAAACATTTGAATGCATCAGTCTGTGTGCAATGAATAAATATAATGTACAAGTTACACCTTTTGAATGCAATTACTGAAATAAATCAAGTTTTTCAAAATATTCTAATTTACTGGCTTTTACCTGTATATATATATGTATATATATGTATATATATATATATATATATATATATATATATATATATATATATATATATATATATAATTTCTATTTTGTTGTGTGTTTTGTTTTGTTTTAATGCCCCCCCCCCCCCCCCCGGTACGCACTTTGCACACCTCTGACTTAAGACATGACAATCTTAACTCTTTATGTCAAGCAGTGTTGGGTTTTCCTTTGAAACTTTCTCATGCACTCCAAATGATTACGCACTGGCACACACGGCGTCCTCCCGCTGTTTTTATGAGGTCGTCTGCAGCGACGCTTCTTGGGCTGAAACGCAGCTTGTTTGAATTCTGGCTTCGGTGCCTTTTGGAGCAACTTGTAATTTCATCCTGCCCAACGTCCCGTGATCCCTTCCTGAATAAAACATCTTCTGCCGCAATTACACTGTCCGCCTGACGCCGAGGAGAAAGCAAAATGATGTTTTATTCTGCACTTCATTGCTCGCTGTCCTCTCACATTTCACTTTCACCTTCTTGAGACCTTTGAAAGATGCCTCCCTCTTTAGGGCTGCCCTTTCTAGATATATAAAGATGTGTATTTACAACATCTGGGTCACAGAGCATTATATGCATTATATGCAAAATGCCCGGAGTTCTCTGCACAAAAACAATCCACATCTTTACAGGCACAACGAACCTGAGCTAGCTAACGTTAGCGTTGTTTTAGCTAATGCTAATGTATCCAGTTAATCTGAAAGACCGTGCTAGCTGCTTATTTTATTGTATCAATGTCGTGTCATGACCTTGTCCCGATGTCGATACTGATCTCTTATTAGGCTGCAGTGCCCTCTGCTGGTTGTTCAGGGGAGTGTGTAGGTCACATTTATTTGTGCATCTGGTTGGTGGGAGGAATGTCTCATCGACACAAAAGCAAAAAAAGCGATCCACATATGCAAATTCAATACAAATACAAATACAAAATCAAGCATATTTATATTCAAATCTCAAAAATATATTTACAAATACACGTTTATTTATACAAATTCTTGACTTATTTTTATGTCACATTTTTATATTTCTAAATTTTATTTGTTTATATTTTCAAATCTCATAAATATATTTACAAATACGCGTTTATTTATACAAATTATTTATTTATTTGTATTTGTATTTGTATTTGTATATTTATTAATATATGCATATGTATTGATATCATATTGATATATATAAGTTGATGTGAGACAATTCTACTTCCATAGGTAATGGCCACTATAGTCTTAGTAGTGTAGTGTATTTGTTCATCCTATGGTCACATGTGGGACGCGGGTTGTCTTACGTCAGCACCGGAAGTCGTAAAATCAGCTGTTCACCTGGCGGGTTTTTTCGGGGATGAATAGGGAAGTCCTTCTTTAGCTGCCGTCTTGTTTTATCATATATTGCTGCCTTTGCGCCTTTTGTATGCACATTAAATCAACAAAAAATCCTGACTTTGGAGCAATGTTCACAAACTCTAGTATTTGGCTCTCTATTAGATGCAATGTTACTGGGACCATGGTTTAAGTCATCACTTGTTCACACCTCCTCATATGGAAGATACTTTTCCTTCTTGATGTTTCAAGAAGGCTACAAATACAACACACACACACACACACACATACACACACACGCGATCTTGTTGGAGATGTTGAACAATGAATTCAGAGATTAGATCTTTTAATCAAGCTGTGGTCAGCAGCGTATTTACACAGGTCAGGGGTCTAGAACGCAATTACACGCATAATTACACCATTTAAGGGGGCTACAGCATAATTACACCATTGAAGGGGGGCTACAGCATAATTACACAATTTAAGGGGGGCTACAGCATAATTACACAATTGAAGGGGGGCTACAGCATAATTACACCTTTGAAGGGGGGCTACAGCATAGTTACACCATTTAAGGGGGGCTACAGCATAATTACACCATTGAAGGGGGGCTACAGCGTAATTACACAATTTAAGGGGGGCTACAGCATAATTACACCATTTAAGGGGGCTACAGCATAATTACACCATTGAAGGGGGGCTACAGCATAATTACACAATTTAAGGGGGGCTACAGCATAATTACACAATTGAAGGGGGGCTACAGCATAATTACACCTTTGAAGGGGGGCTACAGCATAGTTACACCATTTAAGGGGGGCTACAGCATAATTACACCATTGAAGGGGGGCTACAGCGTAATTACACAATTTAAGGGGGGCTACAGCATAATTACACCATTGAAGGGGGCTACAGCATAGTTACACCATTTAAGGGGGGCTACAGCATAATTACACCATTTAAGGGGGGCTACAGCATAATTACACCATTAAGGGGGGCTACAGCATAATTACACCATTTAAGGGGGGCTACAGCATAGTTACACCATTAAGGGGGGCTACATCATAGTTACACCATTGTAGGGGGGGGCTACAGCATAATTACACCATTAAGGGGGGCTACAGCATAGTTACACCATTGAAGGGGGGCTAGACGCTAGAGCATAATTATACAATTTAAGGGGGGCTACAGCATAATTACAACATTAAGGGGGGCAGCAGCATAAATACACAATTTAAGGGGGGGCTACAGCATAATTACACCATTTAAGGGGGGCTACAGCCTAATTACACCATTAAGTGGGGCTACAGCATAATTACACCATTTAAGGGGGGCTACAGCCTAATTACACCATTAAGTGGGGCTACAGCATAATTACACCATTGAAGAGGGTTGGGGGTGCCATTGGCGGTGTGCCTGAGGGGCAGCAAAAGGCGTAGAGACGACAAAGTGAAAAATTAAGTGAAAAATGCGTTTCTAATTTACAGCCCAGCGTTCAAATATTCAAACACACTCGTGTTGGCGTAAAGAGCTCTTTTTTTTTTACTGTGCTTGTTTTCATGTGGGAGCGTCTTTACGCTACTAAATTGTTGAATCAATGTATGTGAATTCCACTCAGAGTAAATGCTGAGTGAACTCCACTCAGAGTAAATACTGAGTGAACTCCACTCAGAGTAAATACTGAGTGAACTCCACTCAGAGTAAATACTGAGTGAACTCCACTCAGAGTAAATACTGAGTGAACTCCACTCAGAGTAAATACTGAGTGAACTCCACTCAGAGTAAATACTGTGTTAACTCCACTCAGAGTAAATACTGAGTGAACTCCACTCAGAGTAAATACTGTGTTAACTCCACTCAGAGTAAATACTGAGTGAACTCCACTCAGAGTAAATACTGAGTGAACTCCACTCAGAGTAAATACTGTGTTAACTCCACTCAGAGTAATTAGAGCGCAACTTCTTGGCCACCTCAGCGTTGATCACATGGAAGTTCATGTCTGCTGTTTGAAAGATTTCGAAAGATCTTTGTTCAAAGTCCAATATCACAATTTACACTTTATGTGTTGGAAGTTTGTTAGACTTGTTCATGGTTTAAAATGTTTATTAGATAGCAGGAATATGACAGGTGATGATTTTTCCAGTAAACCAGTTCACACAATCTGCTTCTCGGATCTTAATACGGTTTTGTTTCACACTTTTGGTTGGGTTTGGTAAACGGTAAATAATTATTTTTTAGTTGTGGTTCTTGCAAAAATATCTGATAAAAGACAAATGAAATATATATATAAATAATATCTCAAATTAATTTTATCCTGATTTCACATTGATTTTACAGGAATTTTACGTCATTCTTACATTGGTTGACATTGATTTTACTTTGACCTTACACGGATTTTATATTGATTTTATAATGTCTTACATTGATTTTACTTTGTTCTTACATTGATTTTACATCAATTATACATCGATCTTACATTGATTTTATGTTGCTCTCACACTGATTTGACAATGTCTTCCATACATTTTACATTGATCTTACATTGATCCTTTATCAATCTTACATTGATTTTACTCCAATTTTACATTCATCTTGCATTGATTTGATATTGATTTTACTCTGATCTTACATTGATCTAACATCATCTTACACTGATTGTAATTCTATATTTATCTTACATGAATTTACACTGATCCTGAATTGATTCTACACTGATCTTACATTGATTTTATATTTATTATACATTGATCTTACACTGACCTTACACTTATTTTAAACTAATCTTACATTGATTTTACATGAATCTTACAGCAATCTTGCACCTATCTTACATTGATTGTACCTTCATTTTATATTTATCCTATATTAATTTACCATGATTTTTACATTGATCCTACATCAATCTTACATTTACATTGAACTTACATAAAACTTACATTGATCTGACACTGATTTTGTATTGATTTTACAATGTCTTACATAGATTTCCCATTGATCCTTTATCAGTCCTATATTGATTCTACATCAATTTTACATTGATTTTACATTCATCTTACATTGACTTGATATTGATTTTACACTTCTTCTTTCGTACGAGACAGCTAGGCGATGTGGCTCAGCCGCTGCAGCCAGCTCACTGTGTCAGGGCTCAGATTATCGAGGTCCAGATCATTGAGTGAGGCACTCGTGGATGATGTGGTGGGCGGTCGATTCCTCGGCTCCGCATTGGCAGGCTGCTGTTGGGCGCAGACACCAGCGGTGCATGTTGTCGTTGAATCGACCAACACCCGTCCGTATCCGGTTTAGTGTTGACCAGTTCTTGCGAGGAAGGTCAGCGCCCGGTGGTAGGCTTGTATTTGGGTTGACTGAGAGTTGAGGGGGTCGGAGGGTCTCCTGCCAGCTGGTTCTCCATGCTTCAAATGTGTTGAGGGTAGGCGTGGCGACTCTCCAGGGGCCCAGGCTTAGACTGAATATACAGTATATATATATATATATATATATATATATATATATATATATTTACTCATCCCTCCAACCCCGTTAATGGGACGCAGATAAGTGAGATTGGGCGGTAGTTCTTGGGGTTGTCCATTGGTTTGTTGGGTTTGGGTAGTGCAATGATTGTTGCCCTTTGCCAGATCTTGGGTATTGTTAACCTTTTGAGGCAGGAAGAATAAAACTCCTTGAGCCAGTTCTGACATTTTTGGCCACAGTGTAGCAAAAATTCTGGTGGGATGTTGTCTGGCCCCTGGGCTTTCCCAATATTCAGTTGTCCGATGGCAGTCGAGAGCTCTTCAGATGTGAAGGGTGTCGACATGTGGCTGTCTGCTCTGGGGCTTGCCAGAGGTTTGTGGTTTCTTGCTTGACGGAACGGGTGTGGTCTTTTGCAGTGTCCGTGTATCGGCCATTTGCAAGAAGTTGTTCAGCAATTGAATTGGCTGATACAGGGCATTGTGTTGGTCTGTAGTTTCTGCCTGTGAGACGATTGAAGGTCTTCCAGGCCATTCTGCTAGAGTGGGTGAAGTTGATGCCTTGGACTGTTTCCTCCCATTACTCTACGCTTTTTGTCAAGGCATTCTGTCAGGTCTGATGCTTTTGAGGCTGCCTCTTCGCCGGGTTCAGCATGCAGGTATACATTGTAGTGTGTGTCACACTCCTCGTCCCAGTTGGGTATATATCGACGGCGGAAGCCGCGAGGGATGGCCTTCTTTGCTCCCCTGATGGTGAGTTTGCAGAAGGCGGAGTAGGCAAGGTTGGGATTGGAGGAGGATGGAGGGGGAAGGTTGTCCATCAGGTTTGAGAATTGGTTCCATCTAGCCTTGCGGAAGTTCCACCTCTTCACTGGCTTGGTAGATATTGGTTCAAGTGGGTTGTCTGGAGTGATCAGTGATGGCCTGTGCTGGGACCTGGGAAAGAGTTCCAGAATAGTGCGGTGGGGGGAGGGGCCATTGAGTTTTGCAAATGCAAGGTCGGGTTTGTGGTGGTGTTCCATCTTCCGGAGTGGTAGCTGTCTGGTTGCTTGGGGTCATACGAGAGTTGGACACCGGACACTGAGGCCCAATCCTCGAGTGCTGCTCCATCTGGGTTTGTTGAGCTGTAGACCCAGGTAGTGCTGCGGCAGTTGAAGTCGCCAGCGTAGATGCAGGGCGAGTCAAAGGCTATATGTCTATGAGGAGCCGGGTTGTAGGGGGCTTGTATACATTGATGATGGACACGCCTTCGATTTTGGTAGCTGTCCATTCCACTGCGGAGTTTTGAGGGGAGGTAGCAATCGCTCTCCAGCTTGCAGGGCTCCTAACGAAGGTGGCTATCCCATGGATGTCCCTCTCCGTAAAGGCGGCCAAGGGGAAACCAGGAATTTTGAGTCGGGAGCTTTCACTCATGTGGGTTTCTTGAAGGAGCAGGGCGGTAGGATTATGGGCTTGTATTAAATGCTCGATGATCGATGTCTTGGTCTTGGTGAGGCCTTCCACATTCAGGTGTAGCACAGTGATGCCGTCCCGTATGACATCTTGTGACGTGTTCTGGGTGGGCTTCAGGCTGCATACTGTGGATGTCTGACTAATGCAGTGAGTTGGAAGTTTAGGCTGTAGGTGTAGCTGTTGCTGCTGTCTCTGGTTGTTGTCGTTCGCATGACGAGGAGGTCGACAACTTGAACCCCGATTTTACATTACACTAAGAAGATTTTACACTAATCTTACATTGATCTTACATCAATCCTACATTGATTTTCAAATTAATTTTACATCAATCTTATGTTGATTTTACATTAATCTTACACTGATTGTAATTGATTTTACATTTATCTGACATGAATTTCCACTGATCTTACATTGATTCTACACTGATTTTACATTGATTTTACCTTTATTATACATTGATCTTACACTGACCTTAGATTTTAAACTAATCTTACATTGATTTTACATTAATCTTACATCAGTCTTGCACCTATTTTACATTGATTCTACATTGATTCTACACTGATCTTACAATGATTTTAAGCTAATCTTACATTGATTTTACATGAATCATACATCTATCTTACATTGATCTTACATGAATTTTAAGCTAATCTTACATTGATTTTAAATGAATCTTACATGAATCTTGCATCTATCTTACATTGATCTTACATTAATTTTACATCGATCTTACATTGATCTCACATTGATCTTACATTGATTGTATATTTATTATACATCAATCTTACACTGATCTTACATTGATTTTACATTGATTCTACACTGATCTTACATTGATTTTAAGATAATCTTACATTGATTTTACATGAATCATACATCTATCTTACATTGATCTTACATTAATTTTAAGCTAATCTTACATTGATTTTAAATGAATCTTACATGAATCTTGCATCTATCTTACATTGATCTTACATTAATTTTACATCGATCTTACATTGATCTCACATTGATCTTACTTTGATCTTACATTGATCTTGCATCGATCTTGCAGCTGTCACACATTAATTTTACATTGGTGATGTCGTTCACAACAACACAAGCAGGTGAGATGTGTTGCTGGTGTATGTGCTGTCCCGGCTAGCATTAGTTTCGTAGTTTGTTGGCGGACTTAGTCTGTGTTTGAAGAAGTCGTTTCAACATCTTTTAGTTGACGAGGGGGTGGTGGAATGGTTTCTGGATGAATAAGCGGTCTCGGACACATGATTTCCGAAGACAAAACATTCCTTCTCTTCACTAGGAGGACTTCAAAACATTTTGGTCCAGATCTGAATTAAAGCGCACATTCCTGGATTTGTTTGGGTCCACTTGCTTTACGGCCGAGTGGAGAATAATGACAAAGACTTTTGGACTAAGTCACTGACTCGCCATATTGCGCTATTGGAGCTGGTGATGTGCTCTACTGCCTCCTGCAGGACTGTAGTGGAACGTGATGATTTTTTTTAAACAAATGACAGGCTTGAATTGTTCTGCCTTGGTTGAGGTCTGGCAAATTTCTAGAGAGGTTTCCACTGCCTAAGTGAGGTGTTTGGGGTCCATTTTGAAGAGCATTTCAGTTTTATGGCTCAATAAATCACGATAAATACGTGACTGCCAGAACATAATTTCCATAAAGTGTCCCACCTCCGTCCACCTCGAGAGACGCCGTTTTTGTCCTCTCTGTAGTTCATCTGTCAGGCCAGCCAGGACAGGAAATCAAAGCACGGCAGCCCTGTCAGTGCACGGCAAGCAGCCAGCGCCCGTCACGATGAATGGCTTGTCAGCTGCTCGCAGCGCCACCAATTTATGCAACCATAAATTTGGAAATGTCTGGATTCTCTCTCAGGACTACACTCCCAGTGCGAGCCTGAGCTGATTGCCGTCCTTCATAGCTTTAATGCTGGGCGGGTGATTTGTTGCAAGCTTGGGCTTTTTTTTTTTTTTTTTAAAGCGCATTAATCAAGCCAGTGGACAAACAGTTGGTGTCTGCTGCAGGCCTCATCCAAGCTAAAGAAACACTGCTGCTTCAAAACCATACATACGTCCATACATTGATGGAAGTAGCATATTTTTAAAGGTGTTTTTAGAGGTGCACAAAAATATCTATTCACATCGAAATCCTGATTCTTATTACCGTATTTTTCGGAGTATAAGTCGCACCTGCCGAAAATGCATAATAAAGAAGGAAAAAAACATATATAAGTCGGACTGGAGCCCGGCCAAACTATGAAAAAAAACTGCGACTTATAGTCCGAAAAATACGGTAATCCTGATTCTAAATTCAGTCATAATTTTCAAAAATGGTAAAAAAAATTAAAAAAATGTTTCTAAAAATACGTTTTTATGCCATCACCATGCAACCAGAAGGAGCTTTTTTAACATATGACCTGTTTGTTTTATTATAATTACGATACCAAATAATACCGTTGTATATTGGTCGATCGTGTCACTCTCCCAGGACAGAGTGACTGTGTGCTGCGTGATGAGACAAGAAGACACAAGAGGAATCGTTGAACAAAACACTTTATTTGTTTCAGCGAGCCTCAGACAGGAACTGCAGTTTTCCGGAGAAGGAATGGGCCAAATCTCTTCTGATGTCCTGTTGGACAACTCTTCTTCAATACCTTTTTACACAAAGACCCTTACTCTTTGTGGTTCCAGCCTTGGTGCCGGTCAGTCTGGCCAATCAATCTTTCCTTGAAATTATTCCTCTAATCAGTTTGAGTCGGGGGACCTCCGACCCCTATCCTCGACTCCTATCTGTGGGGCTTCCTACCAGATGTTGCTAATGTCTTTATTATCTCTCCTACTGCTGCTATCCCTTAAGTTCCCCAATGTCCTGGGGGCAAAGCCCCGCTCTCTGGACGAGCTGTGATGGACATGGGCACTGTTGACCTTAGTAGAATAATCCTCTAAAGAATTCTGTGACCAAATACAAATACATGCTACTTCCAATCATATAAGAAAATTGTCCATGATATAATTTACTTTGATACATTGCAAAAATTGGTTTGAATCGAGAATCGTGTTGGATCGAGAATCAATTCTGAATCGAATCGTCACCCCAGGAATTGGAATCTGATCGAAATGTTAGGTGTCTAAAGAATCACACTCTTAATAGATACTTTGCAGTAGCGTCATTAAATATATTTTCTTCAAAGATTCTAAATTGTTGTTGATGAATGTTTCTAAAAACAACCACGTGTTCATCGAACACTTGAAATGGTCTTCAATGTTCAAAATGGCCTTATTTGTTGACCAAAACTTGCTTGGTTTACAAACGTTAGCATTATTGAAAACACTCTCGAGTGAGTTTATCACAGAAGAGTAAATTATCCTCAGTGTTTTACAAAAACATTAATCACACTTTTTTCCAAGGTTTGCATAAATACGTACGCAAATTTACTGGAGCCACAGAATTGTCGGTGTACCAAAAGGTGTACGTTAAGTTCACTAATGTTAGCGCTACTGAAGAGTAACACAATCTCGTACGTCAGTAGTAGTAATAGTTAAAAAAGTTAAAGTACCAATGATTGTCACACACACACTAGGTGTGGCGAAATTATTTTCTGCATTTGACCCATCACCCGTGATCACCCCCTGGGAGGTGAGGAGAGCAGTGAGCAGCAGCGGTGGCCACGCCCGGGAATCCTTTTTGGTGATTTAACCCCCAATTCCAACCCTTGATGCTGAGTGTCAAGCAGGGAGGTAACGGGTCCCATTTTTAGTCTTTTCCTGTTCACAAATTCTAGTTCAGTGAGTTGGGTTTTATGAAAAATCCATAAGGTCTTAAGTGTTGGCTAAAACTTGTAAGTTAAGTTGGCTCAGCGTTCACGGAAACCAGACTCGAATTGTCTTTGTTGTTTAGAAATAACCAAAATCACAAAAAGCCTCAAAGTTGTCTAAAATGTTTACAAAAAGTCACATGTAAGATTCACTAAAGACTCCAAATGTACAAAAACTGGTACAGTCTTTATTGACAACCGAGTTGTCCTAAAAGTTTCGAAAAATGCATTCAGGAAAGACCGAACGTTGTCTTAATTGTATCCACAAACATGTACAGTATAAGTTCACTGAACACTCGTCAACAATGTTTACAAAAGCACACACAGTCAGTGACCCTTCAAAACAGTCAAAATCCTCTTCAGTAGGTAAAGTTCCCTAAGGACTCTAAATTGTCTTTAGATTTACGAATATGTTAACATAAATTCCCAGATGTTTCAAAACCGTGCTAAAGGTTGACAAAAAAAACAACAACTCACTATGTAAAGTTTACTACTGAGGACTCAAAATTGTCTTTACTAAAACATGTCGGTTGGATATAATAAAGAATAAGTGATCCCAAATGTTTCTAAAACCATGTACGCTAAGTTCAGTAAACAGTGAACACCCACAATAGTCTGAAACGTACAGTAGGACCACTGAAGAGTCGAAATTGTCTCTGCAAAACCTAGTGACGGGCCCACCTAGACCTTCAGCCATGTCCTACTTAGTCCCACTTCCAGTGATGGACAAGCTTCTTGGAAAATATAGTACCGTATTTTCCGCACTATAAGGCGCACCGGATTATTAGCCGCACCTTCTATGAATTACATATTTCATAATTTTGTCCACCAATAAGCCGCCCCGGACTATAAGCCGCGCCTACGCTGCGCTAAAGTGAATGTCAAAAAAACGCTGCGCTAAAGTGAATGTCAAAAAAACAGTCAGATAGTTCAGTCAAACTTTAATAATATATTGAAAACCAGCGTTCTAACAACTCTGTCCCAAAATGTACGCAAATGTGCAATCACAAACATAGTAAAATTCAAAATGGTGTAGAGCAATAGCAACATAATGTTGCTCGAACGTTAATGTCACAACACACAAAATAAACATAGCGCTCACCTTCTGAAGTTATTCTTCATTCGTAAATCCTTCGAATTCTTCGTCTTCGGTGTCCGAATTGAAAAGTTGCGCAAGCGTGGGATCCAAAAATGGCCGGCTCCGTCTCGTCGAAGTCATCGGATTCAGTGTCGCTGTTGTTGTGCAGCAGTTCTGTGAATCCTGCCTTCCGGAAAGCTCGGACCACAGTTGTGACCGAAATATCTGCCCAGGCATTTACGATCCACTGGCAAATGTTGGCGTATGTCGTCCGGCGCTGTCTGCCCGTCTTAGTGAAGGTGTGTTCGCCTTCGGAGCTGTGTGAAAAAAGCCACCCGGCCTCTTCGCGTAAACTTCCCTTAACCACTCGCTCATCTTTTCTTCATCCATCCATCCCTTCGAGTTAGCTTTTATGATGACGCCGGCTGGAAAGGTCTCTTTTGGCAAGGTCTTCCTTTTGAATATCACCATGGGTGGAAGTTAGCATGGCAAGCTAGAACCACAGTGAAGGATGACTTCTCATTCCCTGTGGTGCGAATATTCACCGTACGTGCTCCCGTTCCACAGTGCGGTTCACAGGAATATCAGTTGCTGTGAAATACGGTAGTAATCCGTGTGCGGATGGAGAGATTGCGTCTTTTTATGAACCGGATCCTTGTCGCGTAGTAGGAGCCATTTTGTGGTCTTTACAGATGTAAACAGGAAATGAAACGTACGGTGATATCCGCGCGTTTTTTCTTCTTCTTCCGGGGGCGGGTGGTTGCTTACAGTAGAAGAAGAAGCGCTTCCTGTTCTATGGGGGCGGGTGCTTTCCTTGGCGGTTGCTTGCGTAGAAGAAGAAGCGCTTCCTGTTCTACCGGGAAAAAAGATGGCGGCTGTTTACCGAAGTTGCGAGATCGAAACTTTATGAAAATGAATCGTAATAAAGCGCACCGGGTTATAAGGCGCACTGTCAGCTTTTGAGAAAAATTGTGGTTTTTAGGTGCGCCTTATAGTGCGGAAAATACGGTAAGCTAAGCTACAAGTGACTCTCCATTAAATGTAGCTAAGCTACAGGGGAAGCTATCCCCAGAGAATTGTTGCAAGCTACACTACAAGCTACACATCAAAAGTAGCTAGCTACATCAAAGCTACATTTAACAACATTTCTATCTATGGGCCCACATGTATAATATTAATGTTCATGTAACTGTACAAATATTACTATTAATTATCTGTCATTTAGCTGGGGACACCCTACAACTTCCTCTAGGGGTCTCCACACCTGACTAAATAACAAGTTAAATCTTTTACTATTATAATCAAATGACAGCAGTCATTTCCCTGAGATTATTTTCTAATATAAGTGTTTTCGCACTTACAATGACAATAACAAAAAATAATGTGTTTCATGAGCTGTGTACGAGTATTGTATGCAGGGACGTGCACATGATTATAGAGGGGCAGGGGCTCAAAGTCAGAAAAGGGCAGGACTTTTTTTTTTGGTCCTTTACACAATATGGAAATTAATGTAAAATTAAATTTGCTAATAGGAAGCTAGCTACTTAGCTGTGTGTCCTTTGTAGGTAAAAGTGATTGCCATTTCTTTTGTGTCAACAAATTGTTGTCATTGTGAGTTCATTCACATTATCATAGGCTTGGAAGACATGAAAAGCAACAAAACACTGGTTTATTATTAGGCTATTTATTGTTAAAGATAAGCACTTTAATATTGAACATTGAACAGTGCAACATGAACTTTGAAAAAAAATACAAAAAAAAATACCCAAATGGAAAAAACTTCAATGTGAAAATCTGTCCTTCTTCCCTTAACTTGATGAAAACACCATCAAGTTGTAACTTATGGTCTTTCTCAATTAATGCTCAGACTAAACAACTGAAACGCAATACAGGGCCAAAAATATGGACCAGGGGCCAGTAGAGGGCTGTAGGATGGAGGCCACCCATACCCAAATATGCTCCTCAATGTAAATTCAGGGCTTCCATGAAATGCTGTGAAATCAGTGCAAAATCAGTAGCCAAACCTTCTGGGGGCCTTAAAGCAGCAACCTTCTGGGGGCCATGTCCCTGTAGATGTTGATCACATCATTGTGATTTATGACTACATATTTTTCAATGGAGAGGAGAAGGAGATTAGACAGCCTCTCTTCTGTGCATAGGCCTCTGAGTGAGTTTTTGACCAGCTTCAGTTTAGAAAAAGACCTCTCTACTGTGGCAGTGGACACTGGAATCGTGGCATATAAGTACAGGTTGACATGGTCCTCTATCAACACACATTTTGACATAGCTGGCATTACATTTTAGATCAAAAGCTTTTTGGTGGGCAGGATCTG
This sequence comes from Nerophis lumbriciformis, assembly GCF_033978685.3. Classification (NCBI taxonomy): domain Eukaryota; kingdom Metazoa; phylum Chordata; class Actinopteri; order Syngnathiformes; family Syngnathidae; genus Nerophis; species Nerophis lumbriciformis. The sequence continues at coordinate 37,663,463 of NC_084570.2, read as the reverse complement.
TAGGATGCTTTAACAGTGCAATATTTGATAAGACCTCTTCTCCTACATCACTTGTAGCTCCTTCAACTTCCCCCTCATCTATGGCTTCCTCTGCAGTAGTATCATCTGCCTCCCTTCCTGTGGATTCTTCCTCCCCAACATTTCCCGGGATTTCTATGGCTTCCTCTGTGTCAGGAGTTGCATCTAAAGCCTCTTTTCTCTCAGGTGTTGCTTCTACACTCTCCTCCTCCTCTCTCTCAGGTGTTGCTTCTAAGGTCTCTGCCTCTCTCTCAGGTGTGACACTTTCTGAGATCTGTGGTCTTTCTTGAATTCTGGTGCTAGTACTTGGTTTTAGCCATGCATTAAGAGGTCTGCTACCCTTAGCTGCTTCCTAGCGCTCCTTCTCCTTCCTTTTCTGTATCCTTTCTTTTTTTGGCATTGTGCTGCAGGCATAATCAACATGAATCAAGTTTTAATACAGATGGTAATATTCCTAACAGATAACCTACATCTTATATCCCCAGAATGCTGAAATTATTATTATTATTAATAATAATAACTATTATTATTATTATTATCATTATCATTATTCTTCTTATTATTATTGTTATTATTATCATTATTATTATTTTGTTAACCCACACAGTAATAGCAAAGTCACAATAAACTTTATATCTAAACCTCTACTGTGAGAGAAATGTGATCCGCCGTAAACACAGTGCATTGTATTTTGAAAATTAACCCGGTGTTTTATTTTGTATTTTGTACACTACTTCCTGTCCCGCACGATCCGCTCTGCTCTGTGAGGAATTGATGCGCCGTGCTCCGACGTCCGGCAAAAACAGAAGCTGACACATTGAATAATAGAATAATACAGCGTTTTTCTGAAATATTACCCATATTAGATGCTGAATAAGTGGACGGCGACTAGACCATAACTCACAGGTTCAAGTTGCTCCACTGTCACGTCTCCTCAGGGGCGCAGTAACTTGGCTCTCTCTCCTCTCACTTACTCACTCACTCGCCCCCTCTCTCTCTCTCTCTGGCGGAAGCGGCAGGCTCATACAACCCGGTATTACAAGAAAACGTGGAGTTTTTGTACCGCTGTTTTTTTGTTTTTTGTTTTTTTTACATCCCTTACAGGAATTTATTAATGTTGTTTAAAGAAAAAGAAAAAAAGAAAAAAAACACACACAGGCAGAGGGCACTTTTTAAGACGAGGCAAAAAGGAGCAGGGGCTCAAGCACCCATAGGGCCCTATGTGTGCACGTGCCTGATTGTATGTCTGGGTGGGGATCCTGCTTTGGAAATAATTTGTACCCCTTTCAGATATCGCATTTAGTTCCCACTAAAACATTCACATGTTGCACAATGAGATGTAAACATGGGATCATGTGTACATTCCTGTAACTTTGCCGTTAGTTTCGGCGGTAACTAGTAATCTAACGCGTTATTTTTTATATTCAGTAACTCAGTTACCGTTACTACATGATGCGTTACTGCGTTATTTTACGTTATTTTTTTATGTAGTATCGGCTAGAAACTGAGGATCTGATCGTGTTTTATGGCAGCGAAGCAATGACATGCTTCTGATTCTTCCTCTGCGCTCTCTGTGTGTGTTAATGTTGTGTCGTTCGCGAACGATTCGTTCGAACGAACGAATCTTTTGAGTGAACGTACTGAACCGAATCACTTCATGAACTGATTCGTTCCTTTCTCAGTTCAGTTGAGCTCCGCCGCGACCATGCCGGTATGAGTGGAACTGGCGCATTCTGTGACGTCGGCGAACGACGCAGCCAGCTACTCATCATGGGGGCGGGGGGAGGGACTGAGCGAACGATTCATTCACCGCGGATTAACGACATGAATCACTCAGTGAAGGACAACGCTCTCGCTCTCTGCTCTGCTTGCCCCAATGCCGCGAGTGATTCTCCTCCCGTTGCGGGGATATGTTTCATGCCATTGGCATCCGCTCTCCATTCATTCTCCAAGCTAACGGCTAATGTTGACTCAAGCCACATGAAAACAAACACACACACGCGCCCTGTCCCCATTATCTCAACACATAAAGTTATGAGAGTAGAGGAGACAGAAAGAAAGTCAGTGCAGGGCAAGGCTGAGCAGCAGCGACGCGAGGGGGAGGGGCGGGGGTAAAGTGTAGGGCAGGCTGTTTGAGAAGATTTAAAATAAAAATAATAACTAATGTATGTACATATACATAGGCTATTATTTATCTTGATTTTTATATTATTTAAGCTATTTATTTTCTTTTTTATTGCATATTTAAGTTGATATTTCCATTTTTATATTTTTAAATGTAAGCCACAGAAATTTTAGTTTTAATGTTGGCTTTTCTGGCACTTGGTTTAATATTTGTTTTGTTTTATTTAAGGTAGTCTATTTATTTTCTTTTTGTTTGCACATTTAAGTTAATATTTTCTTTGTAATATTTTTAAACGTAGGCTACAGAACATTTAGTTTATATGTTGGCATTTCTGGCTCTTAATTTATTTGTTTTATTTTGAAGGTATTTATTTTCTTTTTGTTTGCATATTTAAGTTGACATTTTCTTTGCTACAGAACATTTAGTTTTTATGTTGGCATTTGTTAAGGGTTTCTTAATTTAATATTTGTTTTTGCACTAAACAAACGAGGCCTATTTATTTAACTGTTGATTGCAAGCATTTTAGTAGGCTATAACTATTTTTTTTATTTCCCACTTTTATTTATTTCTTATTTTCATTTCAGTGCAATAAAACATATTTAACAACAGGACTCGCGAACCTACTGACACAGAGAACTGACTGTGTCGCGGAGGAGGACGTCACATTGAGGCTCTCGTTCAGTCACTGTGCGTGTCGTTCATTGGGTGCTGAGGGCTTGTGTCGTTCGCGAACTGACACACCCTGAGATCTGCCGCTGGGGAATCTGTTACTGACTGACTCATGATTCGCCGACCTGCACACAGAACTGCTGCTGCAGAAGTGATTCGGTGATTCGCCGACCTGCACACAGAACTGCTGCTGCAGAAGTGATTCGGTGATTCGCCGACCTGCACACAGAACTGCTGCTGCAGAAGTGATTCAGGTTCACGTACTGAACTGTGCTGACTGTGTCACTCACTGCCTGGTGAACTGCATGCACAGAGCTGTGTAGGGACTCGCGTTCACCCTATTTGCTGCTTCTCCCACGAATGTCTGCACTGTACTGTACTACGCACGCCCCCCCCCCCTCCTTTTTTTGGGGGGGGGGTATTCGGTGAACGAATTTTTTGAACGAATCAATTTAAGGAACTGATTCTAGTGATTCAGTACAGTCAAAAGAACTGCCGATCCCATCACTAGTCTGTGTGTGTCTTGGGTGTGGGAAGAGGAGGGGAGGGGATTGCGCAATACAACGTAAACCGTTGGCCAACAAAAAAGTAACCACAGAACACTATACGACTATACGGTATAGTGTTCTGTGGTTACTTTTTGGTTGGCCAAGCGGACGTGACGACAGGCTGTCCTCACTCAGGTGCGCACGGACCTGGAGGGGCGTGCCTTAAGTCCGGCTGGAAATCGAGAGAAAGTTGGGTATGGTTGGTATCAACACTTCTGTCATCAACAATCAGCATCAACAATTGCATCATCAGAGAAATAGACATTGAAACAGTGTAGGACTGACTTGGTAGGATATGTATAGCAAGTAGTGGACACAGAGAGAGAGATCAGAAAATATAAGGAAAAATGTCTACATTTGATTATTTACAATCCGAAGAGGTATTATGTGGAAGGGAAGGTGTTAGTTTAGGGTTGTAGTTGCCTGGAGGTGTTCTTTTAGTGCGGTTTTGAAAGAGGATAGAGATGCCCTTTATTTTACACCGGTTGGGAGTGGATTCCATATTGAAGTGGCATAGAAAGAGAATGAGTTAAGACCTTTGTTAGTTTGGAATCTGGGTTTAACGTGGTTAGTGTTAGTGTTAGTGTTATTATTTGTTACTTATGTATGTTATGTTGCAGCTATTTAAAATAGTTTTGTCAATTTGTTCTGGTCTGAAATAAATTGGCCCTTTGAAACATATCTTTGTCTTTGTGTGTTGTATGTAGACCACATTGCTTAGCAGAGTTCAGTGATGCAAATGCATGTCAAATTGATCAACAGATTGTATTATTCTCCAATGCAATAACAGTACTGAAATGAAGGCTAAAAGGGCATTCATGGGAGCTTTAAAAACAAAAAGTAGAAGAAGTAACTAAATAGTTACTTTTCACAGTAATGCATTACTTTTTGGTGTAAGTAACTGAGTTAGTAACTGAGTTACTTTTGAAATAAAGTAACTAGTAACTAGTAACTAGTTACTGGTTTTCAGTAACCAACCCAACACTGATTGTGGGTTCCCTGGACATCATTTTCATCACTAAAGGACAAAATCTAATCTACGGGAGAGAATTTCTCTCGCATTTTAGTTTTTTTTTTTTTTTTTAAAGGTCAGCTTGAAGCATCCCTCTGTCTCCGACTCCCTCGTCATGTGACATGAGTGTCTGTTATGATTTTGTTTACTAGTTTCAATGACCCGCCTTATCTTGCCTCTGATTGGCCAGTCCGTAATGATTGGCCCTAACCTCAGCCTATTGTGACTCATCATACCAACACCAACCAATCATCATGGATATTCTCATTCATACAGGTCATTGTACTTTCATATTTTGCCTGGATTCACAGTCCACTTTCTCTCTTTGTAGTTTTGATGTAAGCTACTTCGCTACATGGCTCTAAAAGTAGCTAAGCTACAGGGAAAGCTACTTGTTAAAAAAGTAGCTAAGCTACCGCCCCAAGCTACTGAAAAATGTAGTTAAACTACATAGCTTAGCTACATGTAGCTTGCTATTGCCCATCACTGACAGAAACACACTTGAGTATTGAATCACCTCAGCAGTGGACAAAAGAGGCTATTTTTCTGCGCATTCAAAATCAATAAACCCACGTCAGCAATTAAAACATATCATACATGGTACTGTCGAAATTTAAATCATTGTAAAAAACATATTAAAAGTGAAGAAATAAAATGTTTGAACTCACAACTTGCAGCACCCATCCGACGCCGTATAAGCCGGTGGTACCGCTCTTAGTCGGTTGATTCGAGTGAGAGTGGCGGGAATTTCACCGCCGGGACAGTTTAGCTAGCTTCCCGGGTCGCCCGACCTCGTCTCACAAGATGTCGTTTCTCTTTAAATATCCTTCTTGAAAACGAAATATCCTTCTTGAAAATGGCCTTGCAAATATATATCTGCCAGCTACTCAACGTTTTGTTCTTTGTGAGTTAAAAAAGTAAGTACTGCTGATTTCTCTGCCACTGCGAGCCGGTGCCACTTCCTGCTTTCGAAAATGACGACTGATTGGATACTCACTTGGGAGTGACAAGTGATTACCCAATCACAGTCACGTTAACACCAGGCTCCCCAGATGGGCTACTGTCAACAACTCGTGATCTGATTGGCTACCGCAGTTGTCTATCAACTGAATGTCCCCACAGCCGCCGCTCATGTTGGCGTCACAAGCTAGCTGAATTCCATCCATCCATTAATTTTCCTCCGCTTATCAAAGGTCGGGTCGCGGGGGCAGCAGCCTAAGTAGAGAAGCCCAGACTTCCCTCTCCCCAGCCACTTCGTCCAGCTCCTCCCAGGCCATCCCGAGGCGTTCCCAGGCCAGCTGGGAGAGATAGTCTTCCCAACGTGTCCTGGGTCTTCCCCGTGGCCTCCTACTGGTCGGATGTGCCCGAAACACCTTTCTAGGGAGGCGTTCGAGTGGCATCCTGACCAGATGCCTGGACCACCTCATCTGGCTCCTCTCCATGTGGAGGAGCAGCGACTTTACTTTGAGCTCCAGGATGACAGAGCTTCTCACCCTATCTCTAAGGGAGAGCTCCGCCACCCAGTGGAGGAAACAAATTTCAGCCACTTGTACCCGTGAACGTGTCCTTTCGGTCATAACCCAAAGCTCATGACCATAGGTGAGGATGGGAACGTAGATCGACCGGTAAATTGAGAGCTTTGCCTTCCGGCTCAGTTCCTTCTTCACCACAACGAATCGATACAGCATCCGCATTACTGAAGACGCTGCACCGATCTGCCTGTCGATCTCACGATCCACTCTTCCCTCATTCGTGGACAAGACTCCCAGGTACTTGAACTCCTCCACATGGGGCAAGATCTCCTCCCCAACCCAGAGAACTACAACTACTAGCTGAATTCTGATTGGATAAAAGCGCAAACGTAAACACAAGCAACACTGGAGCCTAATATGATATGAAGAGAATATGGTGAATACTTATATGGAAAGTAAATTAAAAATAAACTTCAGTTATTTTTTTACGATGATTTATGTTAGGCCAGCTGGCGGCACACCACTGACAAAACCCCACATGTGAAGTTCACTGAAAAATCTAAATGGTCTTCAGTTTTACAAAAACCTGTATTGTCGGTTTATGTTTTTTCTCTATGTACCCTGACGACTGAAAATAGTTACGAAAAATATTCGCTTCAGGAAAACTTATGAAAAAGTTTACTGTACAGCAGGCCTGGACATAATACGGCCCGCGGGCCACGTGCGGCCCATTAAGATTTTCCATCCGGCCCGCCAGTGTCACGTCGAGGTAGTATCTTACTGCGGCGTCGTTCTCCCAAGATGCAGACGGACAACTTTGAACGAAAGCGTGAAGGTATGTATATGTGTTATTGTCATAAATCCTACACATTACAAAAAGACAGGAAACAAACAAAAGGGAAGCGTGCCGATCGGACGAGAAGCTAAGGAACAAAACTTAGCACAGGAATCAGGAATCGAGAAACAGGCATAAACCACATGTTGCGTACAGAAAATAACGAAGCCAGACTGAGCGTGGCGAGAAATGTGAATAAATAGCTCTCTGATTAGTGCTCGGCAGCAGGTGAGCATGCCGAACACTAACCAGAGGCAGGTGAAACCAATCAGTACCCATGGTAACCAAAAATAAACCCAGGGGTGCACAAAACAGGAACTGAAGGAGTCCAAAACTAACAGAACATGACTAAACAACACATGATCCGGGGTCACGGATCATGACAGCCAGATGTTCCACATCATTTATTTTAGACCTTTAACATCAGAACTGTATTTGTCATTATGACGTGCAGTGCTGTTTTTAAATGACCGTAAGTCTTGAACTATAGAAAGATTTCAATGGTCGAAATAAAGTTAAAAGTTAAAGTACCAATGATTGTCACACACACACACAAAGTGTGGCGAAATTATTCTCTGCATTTTGACCCATCACCCTTGATCACCCCCTGGGAGGTGAAGGGAGCAGTGAGCAGCAGCGGTGGCCACGCCCGGGAATCAATTTTGGTGATTTAACCCCCAATTCCAACCCTTGATGCTGAGTGCCAAGCAGGGAGGTAATGGCTCCCATATTTGTAGTCTTTGGTATGACTCGGCCGGGGTTTGAACTCACAACCTACCGATCTCAGGGCGCACACTCTAACCACAAGGCCACTGAGTAGGCGCATCTGCGAATCTGCGCATTTCGGTGTTATAGGAGTTATTACTGTAATCTAGGTCACAGCAGCTCAGACCAGGAACAAAGCAGAGTGGGCGGGGTTTGTTTTCAGAGCAGCCAGCCCCAAACACATGTGTCAGGAACAGATGCGGAAGCAAATTTTTTTACGACAAATTTCTGCGTAAAAGTGATAATCCATCATATTGTAGGTGTTTATTACCCTTGTTTGTTTGTTAACTTTTGTTGTGTTTTGCTTGATTGTAAAAGATACACAACTATGGAGGAGCTGGTCTGAGAAGTAAAATATGTGCATATGTCGTTAATATTCAGTGTTTTATTGTTCATATATTATTGTAAATCCCACTGACTTTATTTTCATGTACATTTCGGGCGTCCCATTCAGTAAAAAAAATTCCATTCCATTTTTTTGAGGTGGTCTGTCATAACGTTTTTAGAATTCTATCGGACATTGTGACTTTTGGTTTTAGTGTTCCTGAAAAAAGGGAGCCAAACACACATACTGCACAGCAAATTTTTACAGCTCGATGTGTATATGTCATTTATACACACATACACATTGGACCCCCGGACGCATTTTTTTCTCTCCATGTGGCCCCCGAGTCAAAATATTTGCTCAGCTCTGCTGTACAGTGTTTTACAAAAAACGGATTGTTTGGTTCATCCAGGACAAAATCGTCTCAAAATCGTTTCAAATTGTCATTCTGAATGTTTACGAAAGCATTTTAGTTTGTGTTATTGAAGAACCGTCGTTACAGTTTTAAGGAAATACCGTTAAAAAAAGACATCCTACATGTGACGCACAGTATTATTTGCATGCAAATATAAACATATATTAACGTTGTTGCCCTAGGGGAAACTGGGTATAACACATGGCACACTGACAAAGCTTAACCTATTGTTACTATAACAATCTACAAGGTTAATATAGTTGGCTTCTGTTTCTTCCCCTCCATTTATCTGCTTTATTTTGTATTTCAAGTTATCATTACATATATGTATTGATGCATTTGAACAATTGTATTGTTGATAATAGAGGTAATTATTGTTATTAATTATCAATTGTACTATTTCTATTGGTATTTGTATTGCTCCATTTGTAGTGTAATAATGCTCATTGTCATTTCTGTATTATTATTATTTATTTCACTAACTGCTTCTTTGCTATCACTTTTACCATCATATTTGTACATGTCGTATTTGCTGATGTTGCTCTTTTGTTGTTGTTGTTGTTGTCACGGTTTTATCCCCCTCTTGTCCCCGCAATTTCCCCCTCTGTCTTCCTTGTTTTCTCTTTCTATCCCCTCCTGCTCCGGCCCGGCTGCACCAAATGATAATATAAATACATTTAATAAAGTCAAATACAAATAAGCTGCGATGAGGTGGCGACTTGTCCAGGGTGTACACCGCCTTCCGCCCGATTGTAGCTGAGATAGGCTCCAGTGCCCCCCGCGACCCCAAAGGGAATAAGCGGTAGAAAATGGATGGATGGAAATACAAATAAGGCAACAAGAGAAGTATCCCACACTTCTCTTTTGTAAAGTAAATGTGTACAGCCGATATGGACCTTTACCATTTACATCAAAAATATGATTTGCCTGAGTAGCTAGACAGGACAAAATAAATAAATAAATAAGAAGTTGTATGCATATAGAGTATTTACAAGAATATTCCTGCATTATGCTGTCATTTGGCCCCGCCCACATGAGTTACATGCTGTTGTATTCAGACACTATTCCACCGCTGACAATCAATCTACGGTGTTATCTCGCTGTCGCCGGCAATGGCGCCGCATGTCTCACAGTGTAAGAGATATGACGGTCTCGCTAAAATGGGAAGCGACTCACTGGACCTTCAACAAATCAGAGCCGAGGCGCTCCATCGTCTGATTTACAGCTGTGTCTCAAAAAATGTCTTGTACAGCTTACTAAAAATAATAACTTCTTCCTTGGCTCATGTTTGAAAGACAGAGAGAAAGGTGTGTCTTATATTCAAACCAGGTGGTAAACACATGGCACCAAACCACTTTTCTTCTTGTCACTCACACTCACAGAGAGGCCTTCAGGGGGGGAGAATTTAAGATGCTAACTACAAGATGTTGTAATGCTGATCAATGACGTGGAGTCATTAATTTCACTGATATTGACACATCATTTTTATTAAAATAAATATATATATATATACATATATAACAGTCTTTAAAAGCATTTCATAAAAAACGCCCTATATTTGAGGTATTAGAGTTATTTAGCAATATGTTTATCATTGTAGTTGTAGTTTTCATGTTTAAAATAAAATTAATTGTTTTTTTCTTAAAAGGATTTTCCACTAGGGATGTCCGATAATGGCTTTTTGCTGATATCCGATATTCCGATATTGTCCAACTCTTTAATTACCGATACCGATATCAACCGATACCGATATCAACCGATATTTACAGTCGTGGAATTAACACATTATTATGCCTAATTTGGACAACCAGGTATGGTGAAGATAAGGCACTTTTTAAAAAAATTAATAAAATAAAATAAGATAAATAAATTAAAAACATTTTCTTGAATAAAAAAGAAAGTAAAACAATATAAAAACAGTTACATTGAAACTAGTAATTAATGAAAATTAGTAAAATTAACTTTTAAAGGTTAGTACTAATAGTGGACCAGCAGCACGCACAATCATGTGTGCTTACGGACTGTATCCCTTGCAGACTGTGTGGTGGAGCTTGGCGTGGTGCAGGTACAGGAGACGAAGCTTGGCGTGTCAGCCGAGGTGCAGGAACAGGTGCAGATGCTAGCCGAGGTGCAGCTGGAGGTGGCCTAGCTGGCGGTTGTGGCTTAGCAGGCCGAAAAACCGGTGGTGGCGGCCGGGCAGGAGGTTGCGGCTTAGCACGCCGAAGGACTGGTAGGGGTGGGGCAGGAGGTTGCGGCTTAGCACGCCGAAGGACTGGTGGCGGTGGCCGGGCAGGAGGTTGCGGCTTAGCACGCCGAAGGACTGGTGGCGGTGGCCGGGCAGGAGGTTGCGTTTTAGCACGCCGAAAAACTGGTGGCGGTGGCCGGGCAAGGGGTTGCGGCTTAGCACACCGAAAGGCTGGTGGCGGTGACCGGGCCGCTGGTTGCGGCTTGGCTGAGCGCAGTTGTGCCACCCCACTAGCACAGCTCCCAGCACTAGCCCCCCCCCCCCCCAAGACGCGAATACCAGACGCGCTCCTTGCGGTTTGGAACCGTCTTCAAGGGTGGGTGGAGGGAGGTCAGGAGGAGGGCAGAATCCTCCCCTCTAAATAGTCTATTCTTACCCCCAACTTGAGACTGGGTGGGGGCACAGGGGGAAAAATATGTGCAGTGAGCAGAGCAATAGTCACTAGGGGCGGTACCAAAGTCACTGGAGGTAGAGCTTGAAAATCAGAAAGTGACCGGGACTGACTAGACTTACATTTAACAAAAATGTCCTGAGAATGTTTTATCTTCGAATTAAAGTCATTTGGAAGTGGCTGACTGAAATAATTAGAAGATGGAAAAAACAATTATTGCTCAATGACGTCATCAGAAGTGGGCGGAGTTACCTCTTCGGGGTGCGCCAATGAAATGACGTCATTGTTGCTGCTGTCCATGTGACTGACAGCCCAATCGGAGAAATGTTTGGCGAAGTGGTCGATTGGGTTGCCAAACATCTGAGGAGGGCAAGCTTGGGCTGCATGTAGCTTGCTGTGTACCGGTGGAGGAGTCTGAGGGAGTGGCGCGTCTTGGCAGCAAAGTGAAACCCTCTTGGGCGGCTTCCGTCTTCGCTGATGTGTCTGGTACTGCGGGGGTGTGGCAATGTCCTCGGGCCAAACGGAGTGGATTGGGACCAGCTTTCTGTTAGGACCCCATATCAGGTCCTGGCGCTCCGAGGGGGAATAGCGAAGAGTCTCCGCCTCCATCACTCGCAACACCATCCATGTACCTTCGTCCATCTCCTCAATGGCCGTCGCGGGAGAATTATAATCTGCTGGCTTCCTACTGCAACGACCGGGTCGCATGGTGATGCGGGTGTTGTTCTCCCAGGAATGCAGATGGCTTCGGACACAGCGTGCAGGTAGAAAAATGATTTATTTAAGAACAAATCATGCAGGAAAAAACAAAAATATAAACATGATTGTGAAGTCTGCGAAGTCAGAGTCCAGAGGCCCACGGATCCAATCAGGGACCCACCAGCCCTGATCACAGCTTTTATAGATGACCGGACAGTCACCACAGAGTCAATGCCAGGATGCAAGTGGATCCTCCAAGGGCTGGAAAGACTCATCAAGGGCTCGGATGGGATTCAAACCAGCAAAGTCCAGATCGCTAATGGTGAAGAAGGCCAAGGTCACGGACAGGTTTCGGTTCAACACTGATTGGTCACTGATACCATTAGTGTCAGAGAAACCTGTGAATAGTTTTAGCAAGGTCTTTGACAGCAGTATTAAAGACTTCTCATCTGTCCAGTCAACCTGTCAAGAACTGGACAGCTGGCTGAGATCAGTTGACAGATCTGCCATCTCAGGGCAAGTTCAAAGCGTGGATATGCCAACGTGGTGTATTACCAAGGATACTGTAACGACCGGGTCGCATGGTGATGCGGGTGTTGTTCTCCCAGGAATGCAGACGGCTTCGGACACAGCGTGCAGGTAGGAAAATGATTTATTTAAGAACAAATCATGCAGGAAAAAACAAAATCTGCAGTCATGGCAACAGAAACAAACAAAATCAAGGTGCTGAAAACACACATGACTGAAAACGTAAACAAACTATGATCCAGGCAGCGGATCATAACAGATACTCTGGCCGCTACTTGTCTACGAGGTCCCTATCGCCACTGTGGAGACCCCAGAGACAAAGATTAGCACCTGTCTAAGGATATGGTTAGGGTTACCCAGAAGCCTCAGTAATTACGCCCTCTACGGGAACACCACAAACCTCCGGGTGCCTTTGAAGTCGCTGGAAGAGTTCAAAGTAACTCGGACCAGAGAGGTGTTGCTGAACAGAGACCCAAGGGACCCAAAGGTGGCCCAAGCAAGAGTTGTGATGAAGACCGGAAGGAAGTGGAGTGCCCAGGTTACTGTGCTGGATGCGGAGGCATGACTGTGCCAGAGAAATCTGGTGGGTGTACTGACCCATGGCAGAGCAAGTCTGGGGACGTTCCCAACACCACCTCGGCGTAAGGAGAAGCAAAGGCAAACTCAGGAGGTCAGGAAGGAGTGGAAGAAGAAAGGACGAGCAGAGCGGCTGGTCTGAGGCAGCCATTGGTGGATCTACACCTGACATCCACTGTAATGATACCAAGTACAGGTGCATATCTAGTCGATACTACTATGATTACATCAATATTTTTTTAGCATCACAAAATCTTTAGTTTTTTGAAAATTCATATAATGTTTATAAACTCAGGAAATATGTCCCTGGACACATGAGGAGTTTGATGTAGCTGTAACTACTTGGTATCGGATCGATACCTAATTGTGTGCTATCATTCAAAACTAATGTAAAGTATGAAAGAAGAGAAGAATAAGTGATTATTACATTTTAACAGAAGTGTAGGTAGAACATGTTAAAAGAGAAAATAAGCAGATATTAACAGTAAATGAACGAGTAATAACGATTAATAATCAATTTTTACAGTTTGTCCTTCATAATGTTGACACAATAATAGGTAGATAAATGACACAATATGTTACTGCATACGTCAGCAGACTAATTAGGAGTCTTTGTTTGTTTACTTACTACTAAAAGACAAGTTGTCTATTTTGTTAAAATAAAGCCAATAATTAAATTTTTGTGGTCCCTTTTATTTAGAAAAGTATCAAAATACATTTTGGTACCAGTAACAAAATATTGCTATCGGGACAACCCTACCGTATATATATACTGTATATACTGTATATGTTCTAATTAGTGTATTTTTATGATTTTCAATAAATACATTAGCTGTATATTTTTAATTGAGTACATTTTTACGTTTTTTTTTAAATAATATATATATATACAGTATATTGTATATGAGTGTATTTTTATGGTTTTACATATACACACACACACATATATATATATATATATATATATATATATATACACATATACACATACATATATACACACACATATATATATATATATATATATATATATATATATATATATATATATATATATATATATATATATATATATATATATATATATGTGTGTGTAAATGAATGATGGGTTCCCACTTCTCTGTGAGCGGTTTGAGTATCTAATAATAGAAAAGCGCGATATAAAATCTAATCCATTATTATTATTATATACACATACATACATATATATATATATATATATATATATATATATATATATATATATATATATATATATATATACATTCATATATACATACATACCGTATATTACCTAAATGAGAATATTTATATGTTTTTTTAAAATAATATATACAATATTGTGACGATCACAACGGTCACTTCATATCTGTTTGTGTTTCTTTGTTTGATGTTTATTTCCTGTCAGCGCTCGTATTTTTGTTCCATTTCCTGCATGTCTCCCTGAGCGCTCGCTTTCCTCACCTGTCTCTGATTGGCACCCGGGCACACCTGGTGGCAGTTGCCTACTTATGCCTGCCTTGCCTGTTCCTCAGTGCTGGAGGATTGCTTATGTTGAGAATTGTTTACATGCACGACTGCTTCCTCCTTCTTTAAGTATATTAAAATCATTTTACCTGCTCATCGTTCTCCTGGTTCCTGCATTTGGGGTCACAACTACCGCAGCCATACGTGTAAATTAATAATTTATATTAGTGTACTTTTATGGTTTTAAATGGGTATTTTTGTGCATACTATATATTTTAAATTCTGTATTTATATATATTCTGTTAAAACATAATAAATACAGTAATTACAAAAATGGATATGCAGTATATACTGTAAAAAAATAATACATTTTAAGTGTATTTGTGCATTGTTTGATTTGAGTTCAGTTCCTTGTGTTCGGTGTCCTCTTCCACTGATGCCGTGTTGACGTTGCCTAAGAGAGAGAGGCATCTGACAGCATGATGCGTCATGCTACTGTACTTTGGGCCTTTAACAGTCTGCCACTTTGCATTAAAGCAGGAAGAAGGCGTCCTGCAGGGCTGAAGAAGTCAGTGACTGTCAAGTCTTTGCTGCAAACTCACGACAGCACCACTTTGTCCTCCATCCTGCACGTCTTATATACGGCAATAATAATACCAACAACATTATAACCTGAGAAGGATAAGATGTGCAGAATTAATATATTCATTAACAATGTTCAACACTGCCAGAGAGGTGGTAACATATTGATACAAATATAAGACAGTATTTCCCCCCTAAGTCTAATAAAATGCTTATATTCGGAGTCTAACAATGTATATACAATATTGAAAAGATTTTTCTGAAAATATATATTTTTCCCTATGTTATTGTTGTGGTCATACGTATGAGTCAGAGAAAACATTGGAGATTTTTGTCTTATATTTGAGTCACTAATTATATTTTATATATATATATATATATATATATATATATATATATATATATATATATATATATATATATATATATATATATATATATATATATATATATATATATATATATATAGTCAAACTCCTCTCTGAGCTGCCACCTTACCGTGGTAGAGGAGTTTGCGTGTCCCAATGATCCTAGGAGCTATGTTGTCCGGGGGTTTCTATGCCCCCTGGTAGGGTCTCCCAAGGCAAACTGGTCCTAGGTGAGGGATTAGACAAAGAGCAGCTCGAAGACCTCGATGAAGAACACAAACCAAGGACCCAGATTTCCCTCGCCCAGACGCGGGTCACCGGGGCCCCCCTCTGGAGCCAGGCCCGGAGGTGGGGCACGATGGCGAGCGCCTGGTGGCCGGGCCTGTCCCGAAGAGGCAACGTGGGTCCCCCCTCCAATGGGCTCACCACCCATAGCAGGGGCCATAGAGGTCGGGTGCAGTGTGAGCTGGGCGGCAGCCGAGGGCGGGGCACTTGGCGGTCCGATCCTCGGCTACATAAGCTGGCTCTTGGGACGTGGAACGTCACTTCGCTGGGGGGGAAGGAGCCTGAGCTAGTGCGTGAGGTGGAGAAGTTCCGGCTAGATATAGTCGGACTCACTTCGACGCACAGCAAGGGCTCTGGAACCACTTCTCTTGAGAGGGGCTGGACTCTCTTCCACTCTGGCGTTGCCGGCAGTGAGAGGCGACGGGCTGGGGTGGAAATTCTTGTTGCCCCTCGGCTCAAAGCCTGCACGTTGGAGTTCAACCCGGTGGACGAGAGGGTAGCTTCCCTCCGCCTTCGGGTGGGGGGACGGGTCCTGACTGTTGTTTGCGTTTACGCGCCAAACAGCAGCTCAGAGTACCCACCCTTTTTGGATTCACTCGAGGGAGTACTGGAGAGTGCTCCCCCGGGTGATTCCCTTGTTCTACTGGGGACTTCAACGCTCATGTTGGCAGCGACAGTGAAACCTGGAGAGGTGTGATTGGGAAGAATGGCCGCCCGGATCTGAACCCGAGTGGTGTTCTGTTATTGGACTTTTGTGCTCGTCACAGATTGTCGATAACAAACACCATGTTCAAACATAAGGGTGTCCATATGTGCACTTGGCACCAGGACACCCTAGGCCGCAGTTTCATGATCGACTTTGTAGTTGTGTCATCGGATTTGCGGTCTCATGTTTTGGACACTCGGGTGAAGAGAGGGGCGGCGCTTTCTACCGATCACCACCTGGTGGTGAGTTGGCTGCGATGGTGGGGGAGGATGCCGGACAGACCTGGCAGGCCCAAACGCATTGTGAGGGTTTGCTGGGAACGCCTGGCAGAGTCTCCTGTCAGAGAGAGTTTCAATTCCCACCTCCGGAAGAACTTTGAACATGTCACGAGGGAGGTGCTGGTCATTGGGTCCGAGTGGACAATGTTCCGTACCTCTATTGTCGAGGCGGCCGATTGGAGCTGTGGCCGCAAGGTGGTTGGTGCCTGTCGTGGCGGTAATCCTAGAACCCGTTGGTGGACGCCGGCGGTGAGGGATGCCGTCAGGCTGAAGAAGGAGACCTATCGGGTTCTTTTGGCTCATGGGACTCCTGAGGCAGCAGACAGGTACCGACAGGCCAAGCGGTGTGCGGCTTCAGCGGTCGCGGAGGCAAAAACTCGGACATGGGAGGAGTTCGGGGAGGCCATGGAAAAAGACTTCCGGACGGCTTCGAAGCAATTCTGGACCACCATCCGCCGCCTCAGGAAGGGGAAGCAGTGCAGTGTCAACACCGTGTATGGTGGGGATGGTGCTCTGCTGACCTCGACTGCGGATGTTGTGGATCGGTGGAGGGAATACTTCGAAGACCTCCTCAATCCTACCAGCACGTCTTCCTATAAGGAAGCAGGGCCTGGGGAATCTGTGGTGGGCTCTCCTATTTCTGGGGCTGAGGTTGCCGAGGTAGTTAAAAAGCTCCTCGGTGGCAAGGCCCCGGGGGTGGATGAGATCCGCCCGGAGTTCCTTAAGGCTCTGGATGTTGTGGGGCTGTCTTGGTTGACAAGACTCTGCAACATCGCGTGGACATCGGGGGCGGTACCTCTGGATTGGCAGACCGGGGTGGTGGTTCCTCTCTTTAAGAAGGGGAACCGGAGGGTGTGTTCCAACTATCGTGGGATCACACTCCTCAGCCTTCCCGGTAAGGTCTATTCAGGTGTACTGGAGAGGAGGCTACGCCGGATAGTCGAACCTCGGATTCAGGAGGAACAGTGTGGTTTTCGTCCTGGTCGTGGAACTGTGGACCAGCTCTATACTCTCGGCAGGGTCCTTGAGGGTGCATGGGAGTTTGCCCAACCAGTCTACATGTGCTTTGTGGACTTGGAGAAGGCATTCGACCGTGTACCCCGGGAAGTCCTGTGGGGAGTGCTCAGAGAGTATGGGGTAACGGACTGTCTTATTGTGGCAGTTCGCTCCCTGTATGATCAGTGTCAGAGCTTGGTCCGCATTGCCGGCAGTAAGTCGGACACGTTTCCAGTGAGGGTTGGACTCCGCCAAGGCTGCCCTTTGTCACCGATTCTGTTCATAACCTTTATGGACAGAATTTCTAGGCGCAGTCAGGGCGTTGAGGGGATCTGGTTTGGTGGCTGCAGGATTAGGTCACTGCTATTTGCAGATGATGTGGTCCTGATGGCTTCCTCCGGCCAAGATCTTCAGCTCTCACTGGATCGGTTCGCAGCCGAGTGTGAAGCGACTGGGATGGGAATCAGCACCTCCAAGTCCGAGTCCATGGTTCTCTCCCGGAAAAGAGTGGAGTGCCATCTCCGGGTTGGGGAGGAGATCTTGCCCCAAGTGGAGGAGTTCAAGTACCTCGGAGTCTTGTTCACGAGTGGGGGAGGAGTGGATCGTGAGATCGACAGGCGGATCGGTGCGGCGTCTTCAGTAATGCGGACGCTGTATCGATCCGTTGTGGTGAAGAAGGAGCTGAGCCGGAAGGCAAAGCTCTCGATTTACCGGTCGATCTACGTTCCCATCCTCACCTATGGTCATGAGCTTTGGGTCATGACCGAAAGGACAAGATCACGGGTACAAGCGGCCGAAATGAGTTTTCTCCGCCGAGTGGCGGGGCTCTCCCTTAGAGATAGGGTGAGAAGCTCTGTCATTCGGGGGGAGCTCAAAGTAAAGCCGCTGCTCCTCCACATCGAGAGGAGCCAGATGAGGTGGTTCGGGCATCTGGTCAGGATGCCACCCGAACGCCTCCCTAGGAAGGTGTTTCGGGCACGTCCGACCGGTAGGAGGCCACGGGGAAGACCCAGGACACGCTGGGAAGACTATCTCTCCCGGCTGGCCTAGGAACGCCTCGGGATCCCCCGGGAGGAGCTGGACGAAGTGGCTGGGGAGAGGGAAGTCTGGGCTTCCTTGCTTAAGCTGCTGCCCCCCGCGACCCGACCTCGGATAAGCGGAAGAAGATGGATGGATGGATGGATGATATATAGTCAAAATCAAAGACAAAAAGGAAACACATACATGCGTTAAGTTCCACTCTTCTACTCCAAAAGGACCCACGGACAACTCGATTTCCAATTGATCAACTTTTCATTTTCCAACTTGAAGCATTGTTGGTTTTATTTCAGTTTATCTTCAATTAATCATTAGCAGGTTGTAAACCTTTAAACCACAGAAACAGAGATGTTAATCTAATTACACAGGTATTTTCAAACAATGTTTTACAAATGCTTTTAAACCTCTGAATAATATTTTAAACTTTCTACATAATGTTTTAACTTTTAGCAAGAGTTAAACATGACCTTATCCTTTAAACTTTAATCTTTTGTACTTTTAACTTTAAACATTAAACCATAAGCTTTGACTTTACACCTTTTAACTTTAACCATTTGCCATTTTAACTTAAGCTTAAGCCAATTAACATTTTAACTTAAGCTTTAAACTTTTACGTATGCTTAAACAACTTGCTTTTAACTGGTAGAACACAGTATGCAATCAATGCTCAAAGTGAAATGCAGTAATGCAGTGGTTCAACTTGAACCCAGCAGTTCAAACAAACAAATGAAGATAGTTGAGTAAGCAAATGAAGAAGCTTGCAGGTACGAGTTAAGCATATCAAAGTAAGCATTTTGAAAATGAAGAAGCATATTCACCGAACATTGGTGTGTTTGGAGAAACTTGTAGAGTAGATCTTGCGGTTGTGGCTGCTTTCTGTCCTTCCTTGCATGCAGCTTGTTTGGTGAATGAATCCGACTGAACCTCCATTCCTTTTCAGGTGCCTTCAATCAGTAATTTGGCGGCCATTTTACCTTGGCATTCTGGGAATTATAGTTTTCAATGGTTTTGACCATGTAGTTTTCCACCATGTCGGGCATGTATTTACACTTCACACTTCTGAGTTAACTCCACACCTCCCACTTGGCCTCATGGTTTCTAAACCCAATGAGGTCACACAGGTCCTTCACTCCTTTGTTCTTCAGTGGGAATTAGAATGACAAGGCGCCTGACAACTCTAAGAAGGGTAGTGACTAGGATTTTGTGTTTGAGCTTCTTGGTTCTTGTGGTCAGTTTCTCCTTGTCTATTTCCTTCCTGATGGGGACAGGATAGCTAGGAAAGGTCCTCACAAGCACATCTCTTACGATGCCTTTGCTGTCAGTGTTGACGCTGACTACTCTGGCCAGCTTGTACTGAACTCTCAGGACATTTTGGTCAGCCAACCAGACCACATCTCCAACAGCAACATTTCGCTCTTTGGTGTGCCATTTCTTCCTTATAAAGAGATTAGGTCCTGCCAGTTGGCTCCATTTCTTCCAGAATTTGCTGACTTCAGCTTGAATAGTTTGGTGTCTTTTGTATGGATAGCCATCAAACTGGAAGTCTCCAGGGTCTCCCTTAGGGTTGGCACGCCCTAGGAGCAGAGAATTCGGGGTGACGTACTTCACACAGTCTTCCCTGCTTTGAGTTCTTGCATCAATGGGTCTCGTTAGCAAGGTTGGCTGCCATGAAGAGGAAAGTTTGGAGTTCACCCCAGGTGAAGACGCCGTCCCCGCCAACATTGTTCAAGGCTCGCTTGACCACTTTGACAGCCGTCTCTGCTGCACCATTTCTGTGGGGAGAGTCTGCGGGGTGGATCTTCCAAGACCATTCTGTTCCATGCTTGGCAGCTATGTCTTCAACTTGAGACTTGTCCAGTTGATCAAAGAATTTGTATAGCTTTTCCAGAGCAGGTTTGGCTCCCACAAAATTAGTGCCAGGGTCTGACCAGAGCTTCCTGGGGTGTCCTCTGAGTGAAGTGAACCTTTGATAGGCCCGCAGGAAGCCTTCAGATGACTGGTCACTCACCAGGACAGTGTGTATGGCACGGGAGGCCATGCCATAGAAGACGATTCCCCACACTTTTAGTCTGGTTCTTTTCTTGACTTCATCTTTCACTTCATATGGGCAAAATAGGTCCATGGTGGTGAATTCGAAAGGTGAGGCTGGGCCTGTTTGCTCTGGAGGTAAGTCTGCCATGATTTGTTGACACTGCTTTGCTCTGTTTTTCCTGCAAACTATGCAGCTGTCAACTATCTTCTTGGCAATTCTTCAGCCTTTTATCACCCAAGCTGTCTTCCTCATCTGGAGAAGGGTTCCTGCTACCCCCTCAGGGTTATTTTCATGGGATCCTGTGCTAGCAATGTAGACACCCATGCTTCAAATGGTAAAACTAGCACGGCAGTTTCATCTTCGTTGAACATCTGGATTCTCCCTTCACAAACTAGGAGTCCAGAGTTCACATCTTTGTATACTGCCAATCTGCTGAGAGTTTTGTCTGGATAGGTTACACCATCTTGAGCTGCGAGGAAGAGGTCTTCACATGCACCTTCGAGCTCTTTGCCAGTCAACCCAGCCTGCTTGGGTGTTGTCGTCTCCCACTTTGGCTGTTTTGGGTTTGACTTCCTCTTCAGCCACTGCTCGGCAGCTCGACGTGTCCAGGCAATAACTCTGACCAGTCTGGTCAGGCTACTGAATCTTCTTTCGTCCACAATATGTTTAACCCAGTCAGTGGACTTCCTTCTTGGCAGAGTTGGTTTTGCCTCTTGAGAGGGACATTCGTTTTCCTGAGTGGCCAGTGGGTCTTCTTTCTGCTGACTCATCTTAGCTTGAGCTCTGGTGAGTGCAGCTGAGAATGTCTTCCTTTGGAGCTTGTTCACACTCTCCCTGGCCTGGGTTGAAACTTCTCCAGCTGATTGAATAGGCCACTCCTCCACTGGCGACTTCAGGAACTCTGGTCCATTTTGCCATGTGGATTCCTCATTCAAGTCTTTGGGAGTGCCTCCTCTTGTTATGATGTCAGCTATATTCAGATCTCCACGGATCCAATACCAGTCTTGCACTGGTCCGGACTTATGGATTTCACCCACCCTGTTGGCGAAGAAGGTTTGGTATCCGTAGTTTTCTTGTCGGATGGCCCCGAGGACTGTTTGACTGTCCAGGAAATGGAACCATCTCTCGATCTTCATGCGGGTATGTTTCTCCACCTACTTCCTGATCCTGGCTGCAAAGACTGTGCCACAGATTTCTGCTTTTACAGCATCTCCCTTTTGATCCAGGGGCGTCAACTTGGCTTTTGTTTCCAAAAATCAAACTTCAGTTTCTTGACTTGTCTCCCATCTTACGTACATCACAGCTCCATAAGTCTTGTCACTTCCATCAGAAAATATGATGCCATAAGGTTTTCCTTTCCAGTTAGGTGGTGTGAGGCTCCTGTGGAATTTCACTTGTCCAAGCTGGGCATATTCTTCAAAAGGCTGTATGGCTTCTTCTCTGAGGCTTTCTGAGAGAGGTTGGTCCCAGGTTTCTTGGGTCTGCTTGCCACCCCCTCCTTCATGGAATGCTTTGCGGACAAGAATTGCTTGACCGGTGCAACAAGGCCAATTGGGTCATACAGTGCAGCAACTTGGCTTAAGAGAGCCCTCCTAGTCAGTGGATTAGGTGTTTCAGTTCTCACCTCCTCTTCAAGAAGATCTTTGCCAACTCGCATCTTTTTCTTTCTCTTGGAAAAGTTCACTGCGGTCAGCATGCACAGCTTGTCTTAGTCCACTTGGTAGCCGATGCCCAGGGCTTTGTTCTCTCTTTCCCTCATTTGGTTTGGAAGAATTAAGGTTTGGTCTGGCTCCGGTTTTAGGACATCCACTTCAGTTACTTTCCTACCACTTTGCCCTGACCGGACCCATGGTTTGAGGAAGAAACCTCCAGCTTTCAAGACCTCTTCAACTCCTGCTGTGATTTGGTCAAGTCTGTTCAGGTCATTGTGGGAGGTCAAGAGGTCATCCACATAACTGTCCTGTTCAATGACTGCAAAGTTGGGCAGGCTTGCTGTTTCCCTCATAGCCAACTGAGCAATGCAGCCAGCAGGTTTGTCACCGATGTTGACTCTGGTGATTGCATATTCACTTTTGAGTTAACTCCACAATATATATATATATATATATATATATATATATATATATATATATATATATATATATATATATATATATATATATATATATATATATATATATATATATATATATATATCCATCCATTTCCATCCATTTTCTTCCGCTTATCCGAGGTCGGGTCGCGGGGACTGCGTGGGTTCCCTCCGGGTACTCCGGCTTCCTCCCACCTCCAAAGACATGCACCTGGGGATAGGTTGATTGGCAACACTAAATTGGTATATATATACATATATACTGTATATATATATAAAACCTTTTTTCCTCCAAACATATTGCTGGGTATTGTGGCCAAACAGCTCCATTTTTGTTTCACCTGACCACAGAACTTTCTTCCAGAAGGTCTTATCTGTGTCCATGTGATCAGCAGCAACCTTTAGACGAGTCTTAAGGTGTGGCTTCTGCAGCAAGGGCTTCCTTCTTGCATGGTAGCCTCTCAGTCCATGGTGATGCAAAACAGGCTTGACTGTGGACACTGACACCTGTGTTCTAGCAGCTTCCAATTCATTGCAGACCTGCTTTTTGGTGGTTCTCGGTTGACTCTTGATCATCCTGACCAAATTCCTCACAGCAGCAGGGGATAGCTTGCGTTTTCTTCCTGATCGTGGCTGTGACAAAACTGTGCCATGCACTTTATACTTACAAACAATTGTTTGCACAGTTGCGCTTGGGACCTTAAGCTGCTTTGAAATGGCTCCAAGTGACTTTCCTGACATGTTCAAATCAATGATTCGTTTTTTTCAGAGCGTTTGTAACCGAATCTAATGACTGCATCACATGAGCCCTATTTAAATGGGCTCAGAGAAGTCAACGGGTGTGGCCAATCATAATCACTCACATGAAGGTAAGAGGCCATGAAGCTCATTTGATTATATTGTAACTTTTCTACATCACCAAAATTGATCATGTATGTTGCTGTATGTATACTTTTGATCCAGCAGATTTGCTCACATTTTCAGTAGACCCATAATAAATTCATAAAAGAACCAAACTTCATGAATGTTTTTTGTGACCAACAAGTATGTGCACCAATCACTCTATCACAAAAAAATAAGAGTTGTAGAAATGATTGGAAACTCAAGACAGCCATGACATTATGTTCTTTACAAGTGTATGTACACTTTTGACCACGACTGTATACACATATAATCTACTTTATATATATATTCTATTTTTTACTTTTATATTTACATATATGTATATACATATGTACACACATATACAGTATATATACATATTAAGTTAAAGTTAAAGTATGAATGATTGTCACACACACACAAGGTGTGACGAAATTATCCTCTGCATTTGACCCATCACCCTTGATCACCCCCTCATTTTTGATGATTTAACCCCCAATTCCAACCCTCGATGCTTTGTGCCAAGTAGGAAGGTATATATATATATATATATATATATATATATATATATATATATATATATATATATATATATATATATATATATATAATATATATATATATATATATATATATATATATAATATATATATATATATATACAATATATACCGTATTTTCCGCACTATAAGGCGCACCGGATTATTAGCCGCACCTTCAATGAATTACATATTTCATAACTTTGTCCACCAATAAGCCGCCCCGGATTATAAGCCGCGCCTACGCTGCGCTAAAGGGAATGTCAAAAAAACAGTCAGATAGTTCAGTCAAACTTTAATAATATATTGAAAACCAGCGTTCTAACAACTCTGTCCCAAAATGTACGCAAATGTGCAATCACAAACATAGTAAAATTCAAAATGGTGTAGAGCAATAGCAACATAATGTTGCTCGAACGTTAATGTCACAACACACAAAATAAACATACCGCTCACCTTCTGAAGTTATTCTTCATTCGTAAATCCTTCGAATTCTTCGTCTTCGGTGTCCGAATTGAAAAGTTGCGCAAGCGTGGTATCCAAAATGGCCGGTTCCGTCTCGTCGAAGTCATCGGAGTCAGTGTCGCTGTTGTTCTGTGAATCCTGCCTTCCGGAAAGCTCGGACCACAGTTGTGACCGAAATATCTGCCCAGGCATTTACGATCCACTGGCAAATGTTGGCGTATGTCGTCCGGCGCTGTCTGCCCGTCTTAGTGAAGGTGTGTTCGCCTTCGGAGCTGTGTGAAAAAAGCCACCCGGCCTCTTCGCGTAAACTTCCCTTAACCACTCGCTCATCTTTTCTTCATCCATCCATCCCTTCGAGTTAGCTTTTATGATGACGCCGGCTGGAAAGGTCTCTTTTGGCAAGGTCTTCCTTTTGAATATCACCATGGGTGGAAGTTAGCATGGCAAGCTAGAACCACAGTGAAGGATGACTTCTCATTCCCTGTGGTGCGAATATTCACCGTACGTGCTCCCGTTCCACAGTGCGGTTCACAGGAATATCAGTTGCTGTGAAATACGGTAGTAATCCGTGTGCGGATGGAGAGATTGCGTCTTTTTATGAACCGGATCCTTGTCGCTTAGTAGGAGCCATTTTGTGGTCTTTACAGATGTAAACAGGAAATGAAACGTACGGTGATATCCGCGCGTTTTTTCTTCTTCTTCCGGGGGCGGGTGGTTGCTTACAGTAGAAGAAGAAGCGCTTCCTGTTCTATGAGGGCGGGTGCTTTCCTTGGCGGTTGCTTGCGTAGAAGAAGAAGCGCTTCCTGTTCTACCGGGAAAAAAGATGGCGGCTGTTTACCGAAGTTGCGAGATCGAAACTTTATGAAAATGAATCGTAATAAAGCGCACCGGGTTATAAGGCGCACTGTCAGCATTTGAGAAAATTTGTGGTTTTTAGGTGCGCCTTATAGTGCGGAAAATACGGTATATATATATATATATATATATATATATATACATATATATATATATATATATATATATATATATAATATAATATATATATATATATATATATATATATATATATATATATATATATATATATATATATATATATATATATATATATATATATATATATATATGTATATATATATATATATATATATATATATATATATATATATATGTATATATATATATATATATATGTGTACACACACACACACACACACACATATATACCGTATTTTTTCGGAGTATAAGTCGCACCGGAGTATAAGCCGCACCTGCAGAAAATGCAAAATAAAGAAGGAAATAAACATATATAAGTCGCACTGGAGTATAAGTCGCATTTTTTGGGGAAATTGATTTGATAAAACCCAACACCAAGAATAGACATTTGAAAGGCAATTTAAAATTAATAAAGAATAGTGAACAACAGGCTGAATAAGTGTACGTTATATGACGCATAAATAACCAACTGAGAACATGCCTGGTATGTTAACGTAACATATTATGGTAAGAGTCATTCAAATAACTATAACATATAGAACATGCTATACATTTACCAAACAATCTGTCACTCCTAATCGCTAAATCCCATGAAATCTTATACGTCTAATCTCTTACGTGAATGAGCTAAATAATATTATTTGATATTTTACGGTAATGTGTTAATAATTTCACACATAAGTCGCACCCCCGGCCAAACTATGAAAAAACTGCGACTTATAGTCCGAAAAATACGGTACTTATATTTATATACAGTATATAATGGATGGATGGATGGATATACGTATAGACACACGCACGCACACACACGCACACACACACACACACACACACACACACACACACACACACACACACACACACACGCGCACACACACACACACATATATATGAGTATATGACATCTTTAAGGCTATCAATTTGAAACCTGTTCTACACAAGCTTGCAGTCCAACAATACATCGGTTAGTGGCCAAGGAGACTACAGCCATGGAAGCACATTCAATCTCTTTATCAACCAGCGCTAACACAATCCAGTGAGAAGATTCAACAGAGCTGACAAACACAACTGAGCCAAAAACCTGCTCGGAGCTCGCTCTCGCTGACAGCATGTAGACACACATACATACACACACGCTCTGCTCTCATGAAACGTCTTTTTTTTTAAAGTAACGCATTAATTACCATCTTAAGTAATTAATGACATTTATTAAAGAGTAATTCCATTTGTAATTAAATTACTTCTTTGGTAAAATAACGAGTAAGCATAATAAATTACTTTTTTCAAAGTAATTTATCGACCATAATTACTACATTTGTACATTACTATATTCCTTTTGACATGAATGTTGAGCACGCTGCTGCGGAATATTGAAATATTCAAATCCGCACTCAAGCGTCTGCGTGTCCTTTTAGCATACGGAGCGCTTGTTTCCCTCCGCCTGTCCCAACGTGTTTAGCAGACGAGGATCACGAACGAGGTCGAGAAGGGTTTCCACCCACTTCACCTGCCGTCTGATCGGCCGCAAACACCAGGTGATGAGAGGCGGCCTGACGAGCATATGCTAGGTGCAACCAGACGGACGTTTGATGTGTGTGCGTGTGTGTGTGTGTGTGTGTGTGTGTGTGTGTGTGTGTGTGTGTGTGTGTGTGTGTGTGTGTGTGTGTGTGTGTGTGTGTGTGTGTGTGTGTGTGTGAGTGTGTGTGTGTCGTCTCGAGGCTGCGGTAGAGGAATAATACATGGCATTAAATACTCCATATGGACAAAAGTATTTAGACAGACTAGTCATCATAACATCAACAATAAATGACCATATTGACCCAAGTATAAGACGACCCATACTAAAAAGGTAAACATGGGGGGAAAAGAGCAAGAGAAAAAAAGAACGTTTCAAACTAAACTTCTGGGGGTGGGGTTAGTTAGAGACCAGGAAAAAAAACATTTTAATTAATGATATATATATATACAGTATACTGTGTATATATTGCTTGAAAAAACGTAAAAAAATACAAACCCCGTTTCCATGAGTTGGGAAATTGTGTTAGATGTAAATATAAACGGAATACAATGATTTGCAAATCCTTTTCAACCCATATTCAATTGAATGCACTACAAAGACAAGATATTTGATGTTCAAACTCATAAACTTAATTTTTTTTTTGCAAATAATAATTAACTTAGAATTTCATGGCTGCAACACGTGACAAAATAGTTGGGAAAGGACATGTTCACCACTGTGTTACATCACCTTTTCTTTGAACAACACTCAATAAACGATTGGGAACAGAGGAAACTAATTGTTGAAGCTTTGAAAGTGGAATTATTTCCCATTCTTGTTTTATGTCGAGCTTCAGTCGTTCTCGGGCCCAGAGGAGCCGGCGGCGTTTCTGGATGTTGTTGATAAATGGCTTTCGCTTTGCATAGTAGAGCTTTAACTTGCACTTACAGATGTAGCGACCAACTGTATTTAGTGACAGTGGTTTTCTGAAGTGTTCCTGAGCCCATGTGGTGATATCCTTTAGAAATTGATGTCGGTTTTTGATACAGTGCCGGGATCGAAGGTCACGGTCATTCAATGTTGGTTTCCGGCCATGCCGCTTACGTGGAGTGATTTCTCCAGATTCTCTGAACCTTTTGATGATATTATGGACCGTAGATGTTGAAATCCCTAAATTTCTTGCAATTGCACTTTGAGAAACGTTGTTCTTAAACTGTTTGACTATTTGCTCACGCAGTTGTGGACAAAGGGGTGTACCTCGCCGCATCCTTTCTTGTGAAAGACTGAGCATTTTTTGGGAAGCTGTTTTTATACCCAATCATGGCACCCACCTGTTCCCAATTAGCCTGCACACCTGTGGGATGTTCCAAATAAGTGTTTGATGAGCATTGCTCAACTTTATCAGTATTTATTGCCACCTTTCCCAACTTCTTTGTCACGTGTTGCTGGCATCAAATTCTAAAGTTAATGATTATTTGCAAAAAAAAAAATGTTTATCAGTTTGAACATCAAATATGTTGTTTTTGTAGCATATTCAACTAAATATGGGTTGAAAAGGATTTGCAAATCATTGAATTCCGTTTATGTTTACATCTAACACAATTTCCCAACCCATATGGAAACGGGGTTTGTATAAGCCACGGATATTTACGTTGGGAAATGAGTTATTTACACAGAAATATTTTGTAAATTTCTCGGCTTCTTCGTTTTTAGACTTGGGGGGAAAAAATGCTGTTTTTTAAGACCCCCTCTTTAGACAAAATCAAAGACAAAAAGGAAAAATTATATATATATGTATATATATTTATAAATTTTGTATATCTATATGTATATATATATATATATATATATATATATATATATACATATATATATATATATATATATATATATATATATATATATATATATATATATATATATAAAGGGCTTCACGGTGGCAGAGGGGTTAGTGCATCTGCCTCACAATACGAAGGTCCTGAGTAGTCTTGGGTTCAATCCCTGGCTCGGGATCTTTCTGTGTGGAGTTTGCATGTTCTCCCCGTGACTGCGTGGGTTCCCTCCGGGTACTCCGGCTTCCTCCCACCTCCAAAGACATGCACCTGGGGATAAGTTGATTGGCAACACTAAATTGGCCCTAGTGTGTGAGTGTGAATGTTGTCTGTCTATCTGTGTTGGCCCTGCGATGAGGTGGCAACTTGTCCAGGGTGTAGCCCGCCTTCTGCCCGATTGTAGCTGAGATAGGCTCCAGCGCCCCCCGCGACCCAAAGGGAATAAGCGGTAGAAAATGGATGGATCGATATATATATATATATATATATATATATATATATTTGTTTTGTTTGTTTGTTTGTTTTGTGGCTTGTATACCGATGCACTCTATAGTCTATATATATATACATATATATATATATATATATATATATATATATATATATATATATATATATATATATATATATATATATATATATATATATATATATCGACTACTTCATCTCTACAGGTCTGTTTCATGAGGGGTTCCCTCAATCATCAGGAATCTCCTGATGATTGATGATCTACATATATTGCGCTCTACCACGGTATCGAGCACTATTTTTTGGATAATCTTATTAAGACACATATATATATATATATATATATATATATATATATATATATATATATATATATATATATATACACATATATATATATATATATATATATATATGTATATATATATATATATATATATATATATATATATATATATATACACATATATATATACATATGTATACATTTATACACACACATATATATATACACGTACATATATACATATATATATATATATATATATATATATGGTCAAAATATGGAGGAAAACTGGTGAGGCCTTTAATCCCAGGAACACAAAGATCAACCTTTGGACTTAAGATAGTTCTCATGCTTTACAGCAAGCAGCATAGCATGCTCTGTCCCCTCTATTTATCTGCAAATATTAGAACATTTTGAGATGGAATCAGTCCTAATTTTGAAAAATAAAGTCACGGCCAAACTTCAAAGAGGAAAAACATGTTTTCTTGTATGCAGCAGCATACCATACACTGTTGTGACTACATGACACATGATGATATTTATAATGACACATGATGATATATATAACTATTTTAGGTCAAACGTTTGACCTAATATAGTTATCATTCTTTGCAGCAAGCAGCATATCATGCCCTGTCCCCTCTATTTATCTGCAAATATTGGAACATTTTGAGATGAAATCAGTCCTAATTTTGAAAAATAAAGTCATGGCCAAACTTCAAATAGGAAAAACATGTTTTCTTGTATGCAGCAGCACTGTTGTGACTACAAAAATTATATTTGGAACACCATATTTTATTTGTGCTTTAATATTTTATTTTTATTAAATAACCGTTGATCTCCAATTTTTTTTTTGTCTACAGAATTTTCGGGTAGACAAATTCCAGATTAAAAAAAAAATTAAAAATTAATGTGTATTGTACATACAAATTCACATACACTCACATACATACATACATACATACATACATACATAGGTACCTACGCTCCCACATACATACACAAATACAGTACATATTTACATACTCAAAGTTCGTACATCCACACGCATAAATGTGCTATATAAATAAAGTGGATTGGATTGGATTGAAAAGTGTGGATCGTCAGCCATCTTGGATCATACATGCAACACCCAGGCTGGTGAGGGGTTCTTAACCTTTTTAACCTCGGGGCCCAACCTTTCCACTACAGAGTTGCCCACTCAAATATTAACACTGAACTAGTAATCTTACTCTTGATTTTAATCGTATTCAATAATTAAATCCAAGCTACTCAAAATAAATATAATACATCAATATTGCACCTTGATAAATAAAATAAATGAAATAAATAAAATAAAATAAATACATAAAATGAAATATAAAATAAAATAAATAAATACAATAAAATAAATAAATAAAATAAAATAAATAAATAAAATAAGTGTAATAAATAAAATACATGAATTACATAAAATAAATACAATACATAACGTAAGTCAAATAAATGCAATAAATCAAATACATGAAATAAATACAATAAATAAAATACATAAATAAAATTATTTAATTGAAATTAATTAAATATACAATAAATGAAATGAATACAATAAATGAAATAAATGCATAAAATAAAATAAATACAATAAATACAATAAGTAAAATAAATGCAATAAATAGAATACATGAAATAAATACAATAAGTGAAATAAATAAGTCTACGGGTACGGCGTGTAAACCACGTATATTTTGCTCCTGGCACGAGTCACGGGAGTACCAGAAACAAATATTTAGCATGCAAATATAAAATATATATAATGTCGTTTTGTATCAACCCTATTGTTTGAGATACACCGTGACCCCAAATATTGCATATCGTGTTGAGTCGTGAGGACCCCTAGCCTTATCTTGTGGCAACTTTTTTTTATATATATTTGATCTAAACCGACGTCTGCTTGTGATAGGACGCCTACAGCCCTCATTTCCACGGGCACATTTCATGTATTGAATGACAGAAGACCATGCCCCTCCCCGTCATGTGAATCACATGCGTTAGGGATGATGGAATGTGGCGAGGGGCACTTCAGAACCACCCCCAACGCCATCATCTCCCCCCCCCCAACAGTCTGCACCTTCAGGCTCACTGCGTGGATTGTGCTCATGTGTTGAACACAGCAGGGACGTATTTCATCACCTTGGCCCCCCGGCACCCTCACTGTATGAAAGGTGGCCTCAGCAAAAAAAGAAAAAGAGCAGTGGGTGTGCTGAGTGGTAGTGAGTGAGCGGAATGTTAAATAGGACACATCTCCACAGACAGAGAGCCAGACTGTGTTTGGAAGTTGCTGAAATGGATCAGATGAAAATCTAAAGTGGTGTTTTATTTACCAGTTTGCAGTTAAGTTCTTCTCCAGATGATGTCGACACCACCACCATGGCGGAGGTAATGGCCTCCATATTGGACACTTTACATCAAGCCACAGGATCGGCTCGGCTCTTGGCGCTTCCATTTTTGGCAATCACTCCAGCAGCACTGAGAGCGGACTCAGCCAAACTACCTCTAGGTCAGGGGTGTCCAAAATTTTTGACTTGGGGGCCACATTGGTCTAAAAAAAACGTGTCCGAAAGCCAAATATATATATATATATATATATATATATATATATATATATATATATATATATATATATATATATATATATACAGTCATGGTCAAAAGTTTACATCCACTTGTAAAGAACATAATGTCATGGCTGTCTTGAGTTTCCAATCATTTCTACAACTCTTATTTTTTTGTGATAGAGTGATTGGAGCACATACTTGTTGGTCACAAAAAACATTCATGAAGTTTGCTTCTTTTATGAATTTATTATGGATCTACTGAAAATATGAGCAAATCTGTTGGGTCAAAAGTATATATTCAGCAATGTTAATATTTGCTTACATGTCCCTTGGCAAGTTTCACTGCAATAAGGCACTTTTGGTAGCCATCCACAAGCTTCTGGCAAGCTTCTGCTTGAATTTTTGACCACTCCTCTTGACAAAATTGCTGCAGTTCAGCTAAATTTGTTGGTTTTCTGACATGGACTTGTTTCTTCAGCATTGTCCACACATTTAAGTCAGGACTTGGAGAAGGCCATTCTAAAACCTTCATTCTAGCCTGATTTAGCCATTCCTTGACCACTTTTGACGTGTGTTTGGGATCATTGTCCTGTTGGAACACCCAACTGCGCCCAAGACCCAACCTGATTTTAGCTTGTCCTGAAGAATTTGGAGGTCATCCATCATTGTCCCATTTACTCTCTGTAAAGCACCAGTTCCATTGGCAGCAAAACAGGCCCAGAGCATAATACTACCACCACCATGCTTGACGGTAGGGATGGTGTTCCTGGGATTAAATACCTCACATTTTCTCCTCCAAACATATTGCTGGGTATTGTGGCCAAACAGCTCAATTTTTGTTTCATCTGACCACAGAACTTTATCTTTGTCCATGTGATGTCAGATGAAATCCCAGGAACACCTACCGTCAAGCATGGTGGTGGTAGTATTATGCTCTGGGCCTGTTTTGCTGTCAATGGAACTGGTGCTTTAAATGGGACAATGAAAAAGGAGGATTACCTCCAAATTCTTCAGGACAAGTTAAAATCATCAGCCCGGAGGTTGGGTCTTGGGTGCAGTTGGGTGTTCCAACAGGACAATGATCCCAAACACATGTCAAAAGTGGTAAAGTAATGGCTAAATCAGGCTAGAATGAAGGTTTGAGAATGGCCTTCTCCAAGTCCTGACTTAAATGTGTGGACAATGCTGAAGAAACAAGTCCATGTCAGAAAAGCAACACATTTAGCTGAACTGCACCAATTGTGTCAAGAGGAGTGGTCAAAAATTCAAGCAGAAGCTTGTGGATGGCTACCAAAAGCGCCTTATTGCAGTGAAACTTGCCAAGGGACATGTAAGCAAATATTAACATTGCTGTATGTATACTTTTGACCCAGCAGATTTGCTCACATTTTCAGTAGACCCATAATAATTTCATAAAAGAACCAAACTTCATGAATGTTTTTTGTGACCAACAAGTATGTGCTCCAATCACTCTATCACAAAAAAATAAGAGTTGTAGAAATGATTGGAAACTCAAGACAGCCATGACATTATGTTCTTTACAAGTGGATGTAAACTTTTGACCACGACTGTATATATATATAGTACGATGAGAACTTTTTTCTCACAATATTTCAAAAATGTTCCAAAAATTTAAAACGGGATCCCCCGGGAAGAGCTGGACGAAGTGGCTGGGGAGAGGGAAGTCTGGGCTTCCCTGCTTAGGCTGCTGCCCCCGCGACCTGACATCGGATAAGCGGAAGAAGATGGATGGATGGATGGAAATTTAAAACTTTAATCTAGTAAAATGACATAATTTTGTGTTGTAAAATATTTTTTTCCTTTTGGAATATTACTACAAATTCTTGCATGACAACTTTTTTTCAAAATATTGTATTTTTTTTTTACAAAAAAAGGTTTCCCTTTTTTCACAATATATTTGACTTTAATCTCATAAATTACCTAATTTTGTCTTGTAAAATAATTTAATCCTCAGAATTTTCCTAAAAATTATTGCATGACAATTTTTTCTCAAAATATTCCATACTTTCTTTTTAGGAAAAATACTACTTTTTTCTTAAAATATTTCTACACAATTCTTGTAAAATACCATTTTTCTCACAATATTGCGTTTTTCAAAAAAAAAAAAACATTTCACAATATATTCGACTATAATCCTTTAAAATGGTATAATTTTTTCTCGTGAAATGTAAACTTTTTTCCTCAAACTATTCTGACATACGTTTGTAATTATTGTACAATGACAGTCCCTTAACTTTTTGTGGCAAAAAAAATATTTGTTTGATAATATATTTGACTTTATTCTTGTAAAATTACTTAATTTTGTTTTGTATAAATAATGTACTTCCCAGATCTTTCTTTAAAATTATTGCATGACAATTTTTTCTCAAAATATTGAATACCTTTTTCTTAGGAAAAATACAACTTTTTTCTTAAAATATTTCTACACAATTCTTGTACAATACTTTTTTTCTCACAATATTGCATTTTTCTAAAAATAAATAATTTTCACAACATATTTGACTTTAATCCTTTAAAATTGTATACATTTTTTTTGTAAAAAGTAAACTTTTTTTCTTCAAAATGTTCTGATGTAATTCTTGTGCAATGACAACTTTTTATTTTACAATATTACTAACTTTTTTCTAAAAAAAAAACATTTATTTTCATATATAATTGACTTTAATCTTGTAAAATTATTTAATTTTGTTTTGTAAAATTATTTATTTGCAAGAATGTTCCTAAAAATTATTTAATGACAATTCTTTCTCAAAATATTATAACATTTTTTTCTAAAAAAGAGTTTCCCTTTTTTTTTACAATATATTTGACTTTATTCTCATAAATTACCTAATTTTGTCTTGTAAAATCATTTGTTTCCCAGAATTTTCCTAAAAATGATTGCATGACAATTGTTTCTCAAAATATTGCATACTTTCTTCTTTGGAAAAATATGACTTTTTTCTTAAAATATTTTTTCTTAAAATATTTCTACACAATTCTTGTATAATACCTTTTTTCTCACAATATTGTGTTGTATCTATATATATATAAATATAGATAGATAGATAGATAGATAGATAGATAGATAGATATAGATACATATATATACAGTAGATACACACACACACACACACACACACACATATATATATATATACTGTATATATATATATATATAGATAGATAGATAGATAGATAGATAGATAGATAGATATAGATACATATATATACAGTAGATACACACACACACACACACATATATATATATATACTGTGTATATATATATATATATATATAGAGAGAGAGAGAGAGAGAGAGAGAGAGAGAGAGAGAGAGAGAGAGAGAGAGAGAGAGAGAGAGAGAGAGAGAGAGAGACATATACTGTATAGATAAATAGAAAGATAGATATAGCTACATATATATATATATATACATGTATATATAAATATGCAAAACAGCGCATATATATATAGATAGATACATAGATATAGATAGATATAGATACATATATATATATATATATATATATATATATATATATATATATATATATATATATATATATGTATGTGTGGGAAAAAAAATCACAAGACTATTTCATCTCTACAGGCCTGTTTCATGAGGGGGGGTTCCCTCAATCATCAGGAGATTTTAATGGGAGCATTCACATACCGTGGATTATATAGGGCACAGAGTGGGTGGGTACAGGCTGGTGTAGGGGCGTGGTGATTGGCTCATGTGTTACCTAGGAGGTGTTTCCGTCTGTGGCGGCATGCTGTTACAATTTCGCTGCGCTTGTTGAGGGATGACAGGTCTGGACGGTAAATAATAAACAGTTTTTCTTTCAAGCATAGGTTGCATCTTTTATTACCACTATTGTAAGGTGTGCTGGATGCAAGAATTTGCCATGTTATTGAATATTCAACATTATTGTCTTTGAGGTCCCAAATGTGTTTGCTGAGTTCTGTGGTATTCCGCAGGTTTTGGTTCCTGAAAGAAGCCTTGTGATTGTTCCATCTGGTTTTGAACTCTCCCTCAGTTAATCCTACATATGTGTCGGATGTGTTAATGTCCTTGCGTGTTACCTTAGATTGGTAGACAACTGATGTTTGTAAGCACCCCCCGTTGAGAGGGCAATCAGGTTTCTTTCGACAGTTGCAACCTTTGTTGGTTTTGGAGTCGCTCTGTCCGGGGGCCGACGGCTCATTTGGAATTGTTTTGTTGTGGTTTGAGATGATTTGTCGTATATTGTTCATACAGCTGTAGCTCAATTTAATGTTGTTCTTGTTGAATACTTTTCTTAGGGTGTTGTCTTTGGGAAAGTGTTTGTCAATCAGATTGAGGAATTTGTGTCCAATGTTAGTTGAGATGTTTTTGCTGTATGGGGGGTTGTACCAGATGATGTCGTTCCGTTTTCTGTTCTTTTTCGGTTGGTTTCCTGGCGTGGGTTCATAGGTGAGGGTGAAATTGTATCCGCTTTCATCAAGGGCTTTTTGGTACGGGGGGGTTGCTTGGTCAAATTCAGCTTTGCTAGATGACAGCATCGATAGCCTTTTATTAATTCCGGTAGGTATTCTTTTCGTGGTGGTGGGTGGGTGGTTGCTGTCATGGTGCACGTATTGGAGTGTTGTGCACGTATTGGAGTGTTGTGTTGGGTTTCGTGAATGGTTGGTAGCTGTTATTTCTCAGGTTGAAAGTGACGTCAAGGAAGTTGACGGTTTGCTTGTTGGCTTCAATCGTGATCCGTAGGCCGTTCTCTTTGAAAATTGGGCATATGCGCTTCTTGGTATTCTCGCTGCTCCTTGGCGAGGCGCGACACACTGCCAGTCCGTCATCACGGTAAATACCAAGGTTCAGATTGAGGCTGGCGAGCTGGGAGAGGAGGAAACTCCCAACGAGTTCACACGTTTCTGCTCCGTCAAAACTTCCCATAGTGACGTCAAATGTTGCATTGTTCTTTTTTTGCCATGGTGTACTGTTGTGGATGAGAATGGAGTTTTTTGCGTGGATGATGATGTTTCTTTCGTTGCCTGTGATTGAGTCGTAGTCTGAGGCGAAGTCTAGTGCTTGAGTCAGTAGGTCTTGCGTGATGGAAGGGTAAAATTCTTCGATATCAAAGGAGATAAAGTTGTGCTGTTGTTTGTCTTGGATGTTGTTGAACCATTTGATTACTGCTGCTGTATTTCTCCATTGGTTGAGTGGTGTTTTGTCCTTGATTTTTGTGTTGACTCTGTCCAGGATTATTTTGCGGATTTTTCCTATTTCAGATTTAGTTGGGTTTATTAGTCGGCATGTTGGGTTATTTGCGAAGTTGGGTTTGTGGTCCTTCAATGTGATGAAGGCTTCCTTGTTGGCTTTGGCGTCCACCCTGTCCTCAATGTCCAGTTCAGCCGCGATCCTTTTATTTTCCAGGTGGATGTTCTGTAAGGTGTTGGGTTGTGCTTTTTTGTATGATTTGGTGATGCTTCTGTCCAGTAAGGTGTGATGTTCTGGTATGTCCATTCTGTAGAAGTTTGTGGTTTTATCGGCAGCTATGATGAGGTTGTTTACTTTCTTGATGCGCTCCTTGTCATTTTTCAGCTTGGTGAGGAGTGGGTTGCGGATTGGCTTGAATTTGACTGATTGTATCATTTTGAGCATGTCGTTCTCAAAATCCTTTAGTTCCTCAACTGTGGGTGGGTTCTTGGTAGATTTGAATCCGTAAGTTTTCTTTTGCGTTCCATATATAGATAGAGATAGATATATAGATAGAGATAGATATATAGACACATAGGTACATTAGTTCTCTTCTAATGTACACAAATATAGATAGATAGATAGATAGATAGATAGATAGATAGATAGATAGATAGATAGATAGATAGATAGATAGATAGATAGATAGATAGATAGATAGATAGATAGATAGATAGATAGATAGATAGTGTTGCGTTTGGACCAGATGTTCCTCCAAGGGAATTTAAGTTACTGGTCAATCCCAAGTTCTTTTGATGACACATAAGCTGAGTTCAATTTGACCACCAGACAGAATAGGTATTTTGTGATTTATTTTCAAAGCTTTGAAAGTAAACGTGAGACCAATCCAGTACAGAAGGGTTCACTAGCACAGCTAAAATGGTCTAATCTAAAATACGGAAACCTTCTCATCTATAAAGTGTCTCTTGCTCCCACCCTCGTTGTCTCTTCCTCCAGCCCGAATACATACCCATTGTCCTCCTCAGCTGGGCACAGGAACAGATAAGAGAAAGGAGTTATGGCTACTCCCTGCATACCACAAAATCAAGGGTGACACATACAGTACTTGCAGACAACCAAAAGAGAACTACAGGAAGAACACTAGGTGTCTTGTAATATGACTATGAAAGTAAAGAAGTAACACTTAAATATGGATATATGTAAATATCTGCCTCCGACAATAGATAGATAGATAGATAGATAGATAGATAGATAGATAGATAGATAGATAGATAGATAGATAGATAGATAGATAGATAGATAGATAGATAGATAGATAGATAGATAGATAGATAGATAGATAGAACAGACAAATAGCAAAATGAGCAATATATAGACATTTCAAAATACCGTGTGCGCGCTCACACACGCACACACACACACACACACACACACACACACACACACACACACACACACACACACACACACACACACACACACACACACACACACACACGCACGCTACAAGATGTCGCAGATCGTGCGCTGGGGAGGGAGCGCATATTTAAACCAACATGTAGACCTATTTGCCCGAAGTGACGAATATTTATTTGAACACTTTAGGCAGTCCGCTCCTTTCTTAAACTTAGGTTTTGACATGATGTATTTCCCCCGCGGGATCATACGAATTTCTCTTCTGTAATCTGTTTGTGTTTTTTTTCTTTTACGCAGGAATTGTGCCCTTATATGGTGAATTAAGGGCGTTTACCTATGCAAATTACATAATTAAGAGTGTTTACCTATGCATATTGGGGAAATAAGGGCGGGTTTATATGCAAATTATAATAGACGCGCACGCGCTAACCATTTGGCATTCAGCAACTTAAGAACAGCAGGTGAGAACAATTTGGGCGTTTAAGA
The DNA here is from genome assembly GCF_033978685.3 of Nerophis lumbriciformis. Lineage (NCBI taxonomy): Eukaryota > Metazoa > Chordata > Actinopteri > Syngnathiformes > Syngnathidae > Nerophis > Nerophis lumbriciformis. The sequence continues at coordinate 37,624,331 of NC_084570.2, read as the reverse complement.
ACATGTCATTAATTTGAATGGCCTCCTCTTAGGAAATCACTTAGGAAGAAAGATAAGAGCAAAAGTTAGGAACTTATTGCTGAATGGGGCCCATTGTTGTAATAAGCGCTAATGTAGAAGAACTACTTTTAGCGGCGCCGGGATCACAGACAGCTAACTAGCTTATGCTGCTGTATTGACATATTGAGGCGCTGTATCGCCTCTGAGTTGGTAAAAGTTAATTCTAGATGATAAATCATGCCTCTCACCTGGATAGTGGAAGGTTGTGGACATAAACCCACAAGTTGGTCAACTTTGACATCCAACTTAGACCCGGAGATGGCGAGAAAGACACGGAAATACCTTTTTTCTTTTAACCCTTTGTGAAGATAATGATGAATTGTTCATGTAAACGGGAAGTTATAAACATCCCAGTGAAAGCAGACATTGTACAGTAAGTGATTGTTTTATTATGTGTGTATTTCTTGTTTAGCACTTAGCAATACTACTACATGATGCTTAGTGTTTGACTAAAGCTGCATCTAAAGCGTCTAAAACTTGTAAACCATTCTCCTTATATTCAGGCTCAAAAATAGAAGTCTCTGGATCATCATTTGTCCCTAAGTGGTCTTTGTTGTCTCTCATCAAGTCTGCCATGATTAGTAGTCTTGTTGTTGTTGAAGGGAAAAGTGAACGTTGTGATGTGTTTGTGAAATTAATACGCCTAAAATTATCAAAATATGTAAATATAACATGTTACTATGAATATTACTACATTACATATATACGTACGGCGTCTATACAAAACTATGATGGAGATCTTTGGATGTTTTTTAGAGCGCTTTATAGGCGGAATAAGCTCTGTTGTTAGCTGACTCTTGCTAGAGTTAATTTACGATTTAGAACACCTAAAAAAAGAAAAATATTTGTGTTCTTGTCTTATACAAGGATTGTGAATGATAGGCAAAATTAAAAAAAAAAGAAATCCATCCAATCAAAAATGTAATTGCTGGATAGATGTCATGTGTAATCAAATATGTTGACCAGCACACGTAATATTCTCTCTCTCCGTCGTCTGTTATTGCAGTGAGGGCCTCCTTCTCACCACAACGACTGTGGCCGTTTGTGCCTAACTGTGCCAGTTTGCACTGTTGGAGGGATCTTTAAACTGACTGTACATGAGAACTTGTACTTGTACTTGCATATCCGAGCAAAAACACACACATTGTATCTCATTTAGGTTGTGGAAGGAGAGCTACTAGGAAGGGAGACGCACACACCAAGTTAACTTTCAGTTTCCATCCCCGTCAAGGCGGACCAGCCTCGGTTGACATAAGCATGCAAGGAGGGCGAGCATTTTAGAGATTGCTCGGTTCGCTGTCCGAGCGCTGGTATTATTATTGTTTGTACTTACACTTTTTGTGTATAATAAAATGTTAAACTCCAATTTCTGGCCACCTCTCATTGTTTTTGAGGAGTGGGACAACAAAGCACGGCACCACCGAGTGCTTCCAAATTCATTTGAAATACCAGACGGTCTTGGAATGCTACAGATTTGTTGCCATCTTGTGGACAATGTGAGTAAATCAGATCAATGAGCCTTGCATGTACTTTGGAACAATTGCACAGCATTCACATATATGACACAAACCAAACACCCTTCCCTAGTTATAGTGCAAAGTTAAATATGCAAAAACAGCACATGTAAACAGTTTTAGGTTTGATAGATGTGTGCACTAAAGGATTATGTTTGCGTCTCCTCCTCCCAGTTTTTTGCGCATTTTATTAATCGGCATATATTTTGCTGACTCGTGAAGGCAAAATGGATTTCCATTGATTGCTACCTTAGCTAAAATTGGTGTTTGTTTTGCACGCAGCCCTTGAGCAGATCAGGCCTACATAATCCCAACATTGAATCCAAAGTTTGTTTCCGGAGCATCTCTTGTTTCCATTCGACGAGTTGCGTAATATTTTGCAATGCAGTCTGCTGAAAATGATGGAAAGTGCCACTCCACACAGCAGTGGTCAAAGTTGGAATTGCCACACAACACAATTTAAGATCAACCGCCATCAGGCGGGTGAAGTTGGTAGTGCAACCCCCCCAGTTTGTCACGTTTCATGTGTCGGGTAAACCGTACGAATTAACCTTCCCGCTGTGACACGTTACATCATCGTTGTGTTTGTAGGCCAGCTGGCGGTGGGAACCTGCGAGATTGTGACGCTCAACAGGGACAGCAGCCTTCCCAGGCGGACCGTCGCCAGGCAGACCGCCCGCTGCGTCTGCCGGAGAGGCCAGATCGCCGGCACCACGCGAGCGAGGCCGGCTTGCGTCGACGGTATGTCAATAAAAACACATTTCTCTTCCCAAAGTGGACGACGCAAACAAACAGACTGACGAACTGTCAAACTTTAAAAAAAATAGTATTACAAAATAAAATATAAAAAAGTGGAATAAAGGAGCAAACAGATGTACCGTATTTTCCGCACTATTAGCCGCACCTAAAAACCACAAATTTACTCAAAAGCTGACAGTGCGGCTTATAACCCGGTGCGCTTTATATATGGATTAATATTAAGATTCATTTTCATAAAGTTTCGGTCTCGCAACTACGGTAAACAGCCGCCATCTTTTTTCCCCGTAGAAGAGGAAGTGCTTCTTCTTCTACGCAAGCAACCGCCAAGGTAAGCACCCGCCCCCATAGAACAGGAAGCGCTTCTTCTTCTACTGTAAGCAACCACCCGCCCCCGTAGAAAAAGAAGAAGCGCGCGGATATTACGTTTCATTTCCTTTGTGTGTTTACATCTGTAAAGACCACAAAATGGCTCCTACTAAGCGACAGGTTTCCGGTTCATGAAAAGACGCAATCTCTCCATCCGCACACAGACTACTATTTCACAGCAACTGCCTAAAGACTTTCAAGAAAAGCTGGCTACTTTCCGTGCATATTGTAAAAACAAGATAGCTGAAAAAAAGATCCGGCCAGAGAACATTATCAACATGGACGAGGTTCCACTGACTTTTGATATTCCTGTGAACCGCACTGTGGATACAACGGGAGCACGTACGGTGAATATTCGCACCACAGGGAATGAGAAGTCATCCTTCACTGTGGTTCTAGCTTGCCATGCTAATGGCCAGAAACTTCCACCCATGGTGATATTCAAAAGGAAGACCTTGCCAAAAGAGACCTTTCCAGCCGGCGTCATCATAAAAGCTAACTCGAAGGGATGGATGGATGAAGAAAAGATGAGCGAGTGGTTAAGGGAAGTTTACGCGAAGAGGCCGGGTGGCTTTTTTCACGCAGCTCCGTCCATGTTGATATACGACACCATGCGCGCCCACATCACGCTGGTTTTTAATATATTATTAAAGTTTGACTGACCTATCTGACTGTTTTTTTGACATTCCTTTAGCGCAGTTAGATGCGGCTTATAACACGGGGCGGCTTATAGGTGGACAAAGTTTTGAAATATGCCGTTCATTGAAGGCGCGGCTTATAACCCAGGGCGCCTTATGGTGCGGAAAATACGGTAATGTAACAAATCAATGTCGCAATATTGACACTAATAACACAAACTGAAACTGAAACAATACAAAAAGAATGTAAGTTAATAATACTAACACTGACACTCATTAACCTGTTAGCATATTAGCTTGATTACATTACGATAACACGTACAAATATGCATGCAAACACATGGGACGGTTTAGTAAGTGTGAATTGTTTTAGTTATATTGTAAAACTTACAAACGTTGCTTGCAGCGATGAATGAAGAATCCATGCGAGTAGAAACGCTATGGACGATTAGAAGACGGCACATCACCTCTGCTTCCGGTTCAAAGCTTTAAACACAAATCAGTTCACATTCACCAGCTGCACCTGCAGTGAGTGAACTCGTCCAAGAGATGGCGCCACAGCGCAAACAAAAGAGCACCATTTCAGTGCCTTTGCTTGTGTTTTATGAAAACTGTTTGCTTTACGGCCTTTAGCGAAGAAAAATCCATCAACCGTTTTATAAGCGGAGGAAAAAAGTACCGGCTTGTAGTCCAGAATTAACGGTAAATCTTTTTTTATGTATAATAAGAAAAAAATCTGTAGATTTTGCGGAAGTTGCCAGAATTTTACTGTAAAATTTATGGTGAATTTTACAGCAAATTGCTGTAAATGACAACATGTGATAAATGTTTTTTTTATGGTAAAATTCCAGTGACTAAGGTGCCAGTTTTTCACAGTTAAATCTTCTGTCATTTTTACAGTGCACAATTTGATGGATGACTTGCCTATATTTAAGTATTTATTTTAACAACTGTAACGTATGATAATTAATATTAGTTGCCTTTCAATAATAATAATAATAATAAAGTTGAAAAGATAGGCAATTGCATTATGTTAAAATGGAAAGAAGAAACATTTTTACACAGGAAAGATCAAGTACTTTATTGACACGTATCATTGCCAGGCTTTCGCGGGCCATGTAAAAATTATCTGGTACTTGTACTTCCGGTTCAAAACTTTAAACAGCAGGAATTCACATTCAAAAGCAGCCTTCACCTTCAGTTTGACACCTATGATTTAGCGATTAAGCATAAAAAGTAAAAATAATACATTATTTATTTTGAACTCTATGCGTGGGGCCCATTTGGATCCTTGAGACCTTTAGTGTAATTTTTGTTAAAAAAAAAAATCAAAATTAATTTAAATCAATGTTGTTATGAATTATTGATCTACTAAAGGCTCCAATTACTTTACATGAAATATTCATTTTTGAATATTTTTGGGGTAAATATTGCATAGTTTGTGTATTTACCATGAAAAAAAATTTCTTTAAAATAAAAAACAAACAAACAAAAAACCATAATAAAATAATACAAATAATAATAATCGACAGATAGATCTGAAGTTGATCTAGATATTTAAAAATTAAAAAAAATAAAAATAAGGAATTACTTATTTATAACATTTTTATGAGTGGGACCCTTCTGGATCCCTGAGAATTTTAGAGGGATTTTTCTGTTTTTAATATAATTATCATTGTTAAAAAATATAATGAATCAAAATAAATTATTGACCTATTAAAGGCCCAATTACTTCACATCAACTATTATATTCTGAATAGTTTGGTGGAAAATATTATATATTTTGTGTTTGTTTTTTCTTATTAAAAATATAATTTTGAAAAAAAGTGTGGGCGTAAAACAAACAAAAAAACAATAAAAGAATAATAAAAATGTTAACCTATTTAAGACTCCAGTTACTTCACATCAAATATTCTATTCTGAATATATTTTGGGGAAATATTTAATAATTTGTGGATTTTTGCCCAATTAAAAATAGCATTCAGACAAGAAGGGCCTCGTTTTTTATTTTTTATTTTTGTTTCAACAGATAGATCTGATGTTGATCTATAGATATTCAAGCATTGAAAGTAAAACAAATTATAGTATATCACTTATTTTGAACACTTTTATGAGTGGGGCCCAATTGGATCCCTGAGACTTTAAGTGTATTTTTTTTTTTTATAAACTGCCATTATTAAAAAGATATAATGAATTAAAATCAAAGTTGTTATGAATTATTGACATATTTAAGGATCCAATTGCTTTACATCAAATATTCCATTTTGAATATTTTTGGGGGGAAAATGTTGCATATGTTGTGTGTTTGCCAGAAAAAAATATGTTTTCTTTGACAAAAAGGGCGTAAAACAAACAAAAATTACATAAAAGAATAATACAAATTAATAATTGAAGCATAAATATGAAGTTTATCTCGAGATTTAGGCGTTGAAAGTAAAAAATAAATGTATGACTTATTTTTAACACTTTTCCTGAGTGGAACCGTTTTGGAACCCCAAGAATCTTAATGGGATTTTTTTAAATTATTTCACTGTCATTGCTCAAAAAATAATAATGAACAAAAACTAATGTTGTTATACATTTTTGACATATTTAAGACTCCAATTACTTCACATCAAATATTCCATTCAGAATATTTTTTGGGGAAATATTTCCTAATCTGTGGGTTTTTTTTACTATTAAAAATAGCGTTTTGACAAAAAGGGCATCATTTTTTATGTTTTATTTTTGTTTCAACAGAAAGATCTGACGTTGATCTATAGATATTTAAGAATTGAAAGTAAAAATAATTATAGTATATGACTTATTTTGAACACTTTTATGAGTGGGACCCATTTGGATCCCTGAGGCATTAAGTGTATTTTTTTTAAAGGCCATTGTTAAAAAAAATAAAAATAAAAATAAAAATAATCAAAGTTGTTATAAATTATTGACCTGTTTAAGAATCCAATTACTTCACATCAAATATTTAATTTTGAATATTCTTTGGGTAAAATATTGCATTTTCTGTGTGTTTGCCAGAAAAAAAAAATTATATATATATATATATATATATATATATATATATATATATATATATATATATATATATATATATATATATTTGACAAAAAGGGCATAAAACAAACAAAAAAACATAAAAGTATAATAAAAATTAATAATTGTAGCATAAATCTGAAGTTGATCTCAAGATTTAGGCGTTGAAAGTAAAAAATAAATGTATGACTTATTTTTAACACTTTTTATGAGTGAGACCGTTTTGGATCCCCAAGAATTTTAGTGAGATTTTTTGAAATTATTTAACTGTCATTGCACAAAAAATAGTAATTAACCACAATCAATGTTGTTATAAATGTTTGACATATTTAAGACTTCAATTACTTCACATCAAATATTCTATTCTGAATATATTTTGGGGAAAATATTTAATAATTTCTGGGGTGGGGGGGGGAGCGGTGTTTCCTATTAAAAATAGCAATTTGACAAAAAGGGCATCATTTTAATTTTTTTATTTTTGTTTCAACGGATAGATCTGGCGTTGATCTATAGATATTTAAGCATTGAAAGTAAAAATAATTATAGTATATGACTTATTTTGAACACTTTTATGAGTGGGGCCCATTTGGATCCCTGAGACATTAAGTGTATTTTTTTTTAAATGCCATTGTTAAAAAAAATAAAAAAAATAATTTAATCAAAGTTGTTATAAATTATTGACCTGTTTAAGGATCCAATTACCGGTACTTCACATCAAATATTCCATTTTGAATATTCTTTGAGGGAAAATATTGCATATTCTGTGTGTTTGCCAGAAAAAAAACTAGTTTTCTTTGACAAAAAGGGTGTAAAACAAACAAAAAAAACCCATAAAAGAATAATAAAAATGAATAGTTGTAGCATAAATCTGAAGTTGATCTCGAGATTTAGGCGTTGAAACTAAAAAATAAATGTATGACTTATTTTTAACAGTTTTTATGACTGGGACCGTTTTGGTTCTCCAAGAATTTTAGTCGGAATTTTTAAAACATTTTCAAATATTCTATTCTGAATATATTTTGGGGAAAATATTTAATAATTTCTGGGGGTTTTTCCCTATTAAAAATAGCAATTTGACAAAAAGGGCATAATTTTTTATTGTTTATTTTTGTTTCAACAGATAAATCTGACATTGATCTATTGATATTTAAGAATTGAAAGTAAAAAAAAAAACTAACATATGACTTACCGTATTTTCCGGACCACAGGGCGCACCGGATTATAGGGCGCACTGCCGATAAATGGTCTATTTTTGTTCTTTTTTCATATATACAGGACTGTCTCAGAAAATTTGAATATTGTGATAAAGTCCTTTATTTTCTGTAATGCAACTAAAAACATGAAAATGTCATACATTCTGGATTCAATACACATCAACTGAAATATTGCAAGCCTTTTATTATTTTAATATTGCTGATTATGGCATACAGCTTAAGAAAACTCAAAAATCCTATCTCAAAAAATTAATTAATTTCCTCAGACCAAGTAAAAAAAAAAGATTTATAACAGCAAAACAAAATCAAACATTTGAAAATGTTAATTAATGCACTCAGTACCTGGTTGGGAATCATTTTGCACGGATTACTGAATCAATGCGGCGTGGCATGGAGGCAATCAGCCTGTGGCATTGCTGAGGTGTTATGGATGCCCAGGATGCTTCAATAGCGGCCTTTAGCTCATTTGCATTATTGGGTCTGGTGTCTTTCAGCTTCTTCTTCACAATACCCCACACATTCTCTATGGGGTTCAGGTCAGGGGAGTTCAAGGTTCAAGGTCCAAGGTTTTATTCGTCACATGCAGAGTACACCACAGTGAAATGCTTTTTTCCATGCTCTTCACATATTGCGTACAGTGGGATCCAAACACCAGCTGCTGAATCTAATACACTAAATACAAAAAATACAAAAATTTGAATAGCTCTGATGTACATTAATTACAAGACAATAAGTTGCACAATAAGTCCTAGTAGTTATGGTAGAAGTATCAGTACAAGTAAAAGTACAGTAGTCACATACAGTACCAGTGCAATGTCAAATAGTATAACAGTATATACAGTATGGGAAGTAATAAATATTATGGTGTCTACAGTTCTTTTGGCAGTTGAGTAGTGACAGTAGTATGAACAAAGGTAATGGACAGTGTTGGGACTAACGCGTTACAAAGTAACGCGTTACTGTAACGCCGTTAGTTTCGGCGGTAACTAGTAATCTAACGCGTTATTTTTTATATTCAGTAACTCAGTTACCGTTACTACATGATGCGTTACTGCGTTATTTTACGTTACTTTTTATGTAGTATAAAGTGTGCTTTATCGGAGCGCTGCTGTGTCATCGTTCTGATTCTTCTTGTGTCACAAACCGGAGAAGAGAGACATGCGCTCTGTGTGGGGGGGGGGTGTCTGATCATGGCGGAGCCAGAAGTCGAGTTTGCTAACATGGAGATATTTTCACTACTTTTCTTTTGTCGAGCACAAAGAAAATAACATTTTAGTTAAATGTAAATTGTGCTTTGGATCAAAGATCCCATCTACTGCCCAAAACAGCAATTCAAATCTGCTGAAACAAGCTACATAAGCAACATGCTTCGACGAAGCTACTAAAGAGAGATAGAGACTCTGATGCCACTTCACCTCCACTACTTAAGGATTAAGGTACACACACTCTGTCAATCAATGTTCCCTCTAATTGTTCATGTGTGTGAGCAAAGGCAAAAACTCCCTGAGCATTGAGTGGAGCCCATGTGAGCAACATCAGACGTGCACACTGTGGCTACACCAGCATCACACCTGTCCCAAACCTGACTAAATAACAAGTTACATCTCCATCCATCCATCCATTTTCTACCGCTTGTCTCTTAAGGGGTCGCAGGAGCCTATCTCAGCTGCATTCGGGCGGAAGGCAGGGTACACCCTGGACAAGTCCCCGTCTCATCACAGGGCCAACACAGATAGACAGACAACATTCTCTTATTATTATAATCAAATGACAGCAGTCATTTCCATTTCTAATATAAGTGTTTAGGCCCACTTACAATGACAATAACAACAAATATTGTTTTTCATGAACTGTGTACTTGTATTGTTTGTCTGGGTGGAGGTCCTGCTTTGGAAATAGTTTGTACCCCTTTCATTTAGTTCCCATTAAAACATTCACAAGTTGCACAATGAGATGTAAGCAGGGGATCATGTGTACATTCCTGCAACTTCCTGTTTGTAAAAAATATATTTTTATTAGTATTTATTTAATATACTAACAGCATTTAATGATTAATATTTATAAATTAAGATTCCTAATAAATGACACTAGAATAAGCACACATTTGATTGGTAAATCATAGTGTAACGACCTGGAATTACACTTTATGTGTGGTGTTGGAGTTGTCCGACTTTTTGTGTGTCTGTAAACGCATCACTGGCTAAGTGCCATATGTGCAAGTGTTGGCACACGTGAGAAAGAGCGAGTGGCTGCTGTTGATATAACAAAGTTACTTTTGGTCTGGTTTGTACTGCAGAAAATGACCACTTTTGCTAGATATCTTTTTTTTTTACTAATGTTTTGGTGATGTGTTTATGGCCGACAATAAAGAGTTTTGCTCAGTAAAGAAAATGCCTGGTTAGGCTTTGTGTATGTAGTGTGTGCCTTTCTTGGTTTACATCTATGCTGTTATTATGCTGTTTGTTACTTATGTACGTTATGTTGCAGCTATTTAAAATAGTTTTGTCAATTTGTTCTGGCCAGAAACAAATTGGCCTTTGTAACATATCTTTGTCTTTGTGTGTTGTATGTAGACCACATTGCTTAGCAGAGTTCAGTGATGCAAATGCATGTCAAGTTGATCAACACATTGTATTATTCTCCAGTGCAATAACAGTACTGAAATGAAGGCTAAAAGGGCATTAATGGGAGCTTTAAAAAAAAAAGAAAAAAGAAAAAAAGAAGTAACTAAATAGTTACTTTTCACAGTAACGCATTACTTTTTGGTGTAAGTAACTGAGTTACTTTTGAAATGAAGTAACTAGTAACTGTAACTAGTTACTGCTTTGCAGTAACTAACCCAACACTGGTAATGGAACAGTAAGACTTCTTTATACTCTTGTCTTTACATTATTTACAGTCATTGAATGAAGAGTATTGTAGTCCAGTAATTACAGTGGTAAGTAAATGATAAATGATAAATGGGTTATACTTGTATAGCGCTTTTCTACCTTCAAGGTACTCAAAGCGCTTTGACACTATTTCCACATTCATCCATTCACACATACATTCACACACTGATGGCGAGAGCTGCCATGCAAGGCGTTAACCAGCAGCCATCAGGAGCAAGGGGTGAAGTGTCTTGCCCAAGGACACAACGGACGTGACTAGGATGGTAGAAGGTGGGGATTGAACCCCAGTAACCAGCAACCCTCCGATTGCTGACACGGCCACTCTACAAACTTCGCCACGCCGTCCCCAAGTAAAGTGATTCTTGTGCGTGCGGTTTTGTGCAATTGTGATAAGTTTTAATCAGCGGTGCAGTTGAGCAGTCTGATGGCTTGGGGATAGAAGCTCCTCCTTAGTCTCTCCGTGTTGGCCATGAGACTCCGGTAGCGCTTGCCTGATTGCAGCAGTGAGAAGAGGCAGTTGCTTGGGTGGCTAGAGTCCCTCACTACCCTCTTGGCCTTGGATCTACACCGCCTGGTGTAGATGTTGCAAATGGTTGGGAGCACACCTCCGATGGTGCGCTCGGCTGATCTGGCCACTCTCTGCAGTCTGTTGCGGTCGTGTGCAGTGCTATTCCCAAACCAGGAGGTGATGTTTCCAGTCATGACACTCTCTGTTGTGCATGAGTAGAAGTTTCTGAGGATCTTGTGGTTTAGCTTGAACTTCCTGAGTCTCCTGAGGAAGTAGAGACGCTGTCGTGCGTTTTTCACCACGTTGTCAATGTGTGTGGTCCAGGACAGGTCTTCTGATATTGTCACTCTCAGGTATTTGAAGTTGGTTTACTCTCTCGACCGGCATCCCGTCTATGCTGAGTGGACTGTAGTTCCTGGCCCCCCGTCTCCTAAAATCCACTATGATCTCCTTGGTCTTGCTGACGTTCAGGGCGAGGTGGTTCTCCTGACACCACAGTGCCAGGTTCTTCACTTCACTCAGGTATGCCGTCTCATCGTTACCGGAGATCAGGCCCACCACAGCTGTGTCGTCAGCAAATTTCACAATGGAGTTTGTGGTGTTTTTAGCCACAGAGTCATGTGTGTAGAGTGAATAAGGGAGGGGGCTCAGAACACAGCCCTGGGGGGCACCGGTGTTGAGGATGATGGGTGATGAGGTGCAGTTCCCTGCTCTCACCACTTGTGGTCTGCCTGTCAGGAAATCTAGGACCCACTGACAGAGGGTTGAGTTCAAGCCCAGGTCCTTGAGCTTGATGACGAGTTTGGATGGGACTATGGTGTTGAATGCTGAACTGTAGTCTATGAACAGCATTCTCACATAGTTCCCCTGCCTTTCTCAACGTTGGCCTGGGGTGGAATGTATCCTCCGATGAGTATGACTGATGTTAGTTCCCTTGGTAGGTAGAACGGGCGGCATTTGATGATGAGAAACTCCAGGTCCGGTGGGCAGTGTTCCCCTATCTTCTCCACACTGCTCGGTCCACACCAGTGTTTATTCACCATAAAACCCACGCCTCTGCCTCTTGATTTCCCCGACAACTCATTCCTGTCGCTCCGGTACACGGAGAAGGGCTCCAGGCTGATGGCGTGGTCTGGAACCTCCGGTGTGAGCCAGGTCTCAGTGAAACACAGGACGTTACAGTCTCTGTTGTCCCGCTGGAACTTAATCCTCGCCCTGATGTCGTCCAGCTTGTTCTCAATTGACTGGACGTTGGAGAGCAGGATAGAAGGGAGAGGCGTCCGGCTCGCAAGTCTTCTCACGCGGTTCCTTCTTCCCCCTTGGCTGCCACGGTATCGATGGTGTGTCCGCCATTCTCCTTTGTTGTTGTTACCGGCATTAGGATGGACTCTCAATTCTGCTGGGAGTTCCTTCAAGAGGTCCGAGCTTTGTTGAAGTTGGTGAGTTGTTTTTGAATTTATGTCCAAAAGAGTCTGTCGGTCGTAAACAATTGTTGTGCCATTGGTCGAAGTAAAACAAACAAAAAAACTACACAAAATAACCAAAATACGCGAATCTTGTGACGAGAGCGTGGAGAGGCAGCCGAACGGAGCAGCGCCATCTTGTTCCAGAGCTTAGGGTCCGCCAACAAATGGCAGGTCAATCAAGGACAGTAATGCCATGTTCAGTACACCAGTTACTGGTGGTTTTGGCCCTGTGGGCAGGTGCCAGATCATGCTGGAAAATGAAATAATCATCTCCATAGAGCTTTTCAACAGATGGAAGCATGTAGTTCTCTAAAATCTCTTGGTACACAGCTGCATTGACTCTGGACTTGATGAAACACAGTGGACCAACACTAGCAGCTGACATGGCTCCCCAAACAATTGCGGACTGTGGGAACTTCACACTGGATTTCAAGCAACTTGGATTTTGCTCCTCTCCAGCCTTCCTCCAGACTCTAGCGCTTTGACTTCCAAATGAAATACAAAACTTGCTTTCGTCTGAAAACAGGACTCTGGACCACTCTGCAACTGTCCAGTGCTTCTTTTCCATAGCCCAAGTCTGACGCTTCTTCCGTTGTCTTGAGTTCAGGAGTGGCTTGACCATGGGAATACAGCTATTGTAGCCCATTTCCCGAACACGTCTGTGAACAGTTGCTTTTGATACCTGGACTCCAGCTTCAGTCCACTGTCTTTGAAGCTCCCCCAAATTCTGGAAGCGGCTCTTCTTCACAATGCTGTTAAGGCTGCGGTCCTCTCTCATGGTTGTGCAGCGTTTCCTGCCACATTTCCTCCTTCCAACAGACTTTTTGTGAATGTGCTTTAAAACTGCACTCTGTGAACAGCCTGCTCTTTTAGAAATGTATTTTTGTGTCTTACCCTCCTGATGGAGGGTGTCAATGATGGTCCTCTGGACAGCAGTCAGGTCAGCGGTCTTCCCCATACTTGTGATTTAGAGTACTGAACCAAGCTTAGTGTTTTTAAAGGCTCACGGAAACCCTTGCAGATGTTTCGAGTTAATTAGACGATTCAAGTGATTAGTTAAATAGCCTGCTAGTATACTTTTTCATGATATTCTAATATTTTGAGATAGGATATTTGAGTTTTCTTAAGCTGTATGCCATAATCAGCAATATCAAAACGACAAAAGGCTTGCAATATTTCAGTTGATGTGTAATGAATCCAGAATGTATGACATTTTCATGTTTTTAGTTGCATTACAAAAAATAAAGGACTTTATCACAATATTCTAATTTTCTGAGACAGTCCCAGGCGCACCGGATTATAAGGCGCATTAAGAGAGTCATATTTTTATGATTTTTTGGTAAATGTAAAAGACTTCCTTGTGGTCTACGTAACATGTAATGGTGGTTCTTTGGTCAAAATGTTGCATAGATGATGTTTTACAGATCGTCTTCAAGTCACTTTCTGACAGTCGCTTCAGGATGTGTCGTTTTGTGGGCGGTCTTATTTACGTCCCTCCCCTTCGACAGCGTCTTCTCCCCGTCATCTTTGTTGTAGTGGTGTAGCATGCAAGGACGGGGGTGGAAGAAGTGTCAAAAGATGGAGCTAACTGTTTTAATGACATTCAGACTTTACTTCAATCAATAATGGAGCAGCATCTCCACATCCACCGGAAATGTGTCCCGTGAAAAACCGTCCGACCGTAACTCTCTAATAACTAAAATTCCTTGGGTGAATAATGTAAACTCACTACACCGGTATGTTTTAGCGCTTTCATGGCGAGTTTACTGACAGATATAAGTAAAAACTTGACACTACTTTATATTAGAAAATTGCAACAGTGGAGGATGAATGTCCCATAACAAGAAGATAGAGAAAAAGAAGAAGCTTATCGACTCCGGTGTCGGCACAGACTTCAATGGCGGACGCACGTAATTTTTCAGGATTCATGCAGATCCTAACAGCAGGTATCAAAAGGCAGTGTTGGGTTAGTTACTGAAAACCAGTAACTAGTTACAGTTACTAGTTACTTTATTTCCATAGTAACTCAGTTACTAACTCAGTTACTTACACCAAAAAGTAATGCGTTACTGTGAAAAGTAACTATTTAGTTACTTATTTTTTCTTTTTCTTTTTTAAAGCTCCCATAATGCCCTTTCAGCCTTCATTTCAGTACTGTTATTGCACTGGAGAATAAAACAATATGTTGATCAGCGCTAGGAATTTTCAAAATGGAGTCCCAGGGACCCCATCAAGTCATAAAAATGGGGTCCTACAGTAAATTTTTGGGGTCCCACTTTTTTGTAAGCGTTTTGAAAAAAAAAAAAGATAAACGTATGCATTATCCTGTTATATCTCACATTCTATATTGTGTTTTGGAAAAAGGTTGTCATAAACGTTACTTATTTCATTAAAAAAAATAATACAAAAAGAAAAAAAATGTGTATACATATGTAAATGTATTCAGTTATAAACATTCATTCACTTTCTTCTTTCCTTCATGGATCTAAACTTTACCGCTGCTGGTAGTTTTTTCTATGTTTTTATTTAATAAGTCGTAGGTGTATTTATTTCAGTATAAAAGTGTAAAAATTGTTTTGCTTCGGTCATGAAATGATGATAATGGTGTGCCAGGGCATACATACATTTTATACTAAACGCTTAAATCTCTGGAGTCTACATCAACTTCAGATCTATCCCTCATTTCAAAATGTTTTAGGTTTTTTATGTTGTTTTTTTGTTTTCCTCCCTTTTTTGTCAAACAAAACTATGTTTTTAATGGCAAATACACAAAATATGCTAAATCTTCCACCAAAAATATTTTTCAAAGTGGAATATTTGAAGTGAAGTAATCGGAACCTTGGATAGATCAATAATTCATAATAACATTGATTTTGATTCAATATTATGTTTTGAGCAATGACAGTTTGAAAGAAATTGATTACCGGTAATGTGGACCCCGACTTAAACAAGTTGAAAAACTTATACGGGTGTTACCATTTAGTGGTCAATTGTACGGAATATGTACTGTACTGTGCAATCTACTAATAAAAGTCTCAATCAATCAATCCACTCCTTCGCTCTATCGCTCTCTCTGTCTCTCCCCCTCCCTCACGAATTCTGCTGCATACACACAATTTGTTTTGTTTGTAACCCCTTCTTAACCCTGAACGTACATTGAAAATACATGCAACCCTAACTCAAAATGCCGGATATTTGAGGCATTTAAGAAACTCCGCGTGGACAGCCCCGCAAAAGAAGACATGTCCGGGGAAAAGAGGACGCATAGTCAGTCTAGAATATCTCCATGTTAAGAAACTCGGCTTCAACTCCACATTGATGTCTTGTTAGTAAACACAGACACCCCCCCCCCCTCCCCACACCCAGACACACACACAGTACCTCTTCTCTTGTCCCCTTGTGACACAGGAAGAATCAGAAGGACGACACTGCAACTCTCCAATAAAACACACTCAGATCTTCTGTTTCAAGCCGATACTACATAAAAAATAACGTTAAATAACGCAGTAACACATCATGTAGTAACGGTAACTGAGTTACTGAATATAAAAAATAATGCGTTAGACTACTAGTTACCGCCGAAACTAACGGTGTTACAGTAACGCGTTACAAAGTAACGCGTTAGTCCCAACACTGTGAAAAGGTAAGAAAAGTTGCTTTTGCATAATATTGCGAAACAAAATGCCAGATAATATGTCTTACCTTTGGAAAAGACTAAATGTATGGTATTCAGTAATAAAAGAAAGATAGAAGTTAGTTTATCCATAAACAATGTAAAAATTGAGAATGCGCCTGAAATCAGATTTCTTGGGGTGATCCGAGATGAAAAGTTGACATGGAAAGCTCATATATTACATGTGAAAAATACGGTATCTAAAAGCTTATTTATTTTGAACAAGGTTAAATACAGTTTCCCGTATAACACAATGAGAATGTTATATTGCTTAATTATTCTACCTTGTTTCAATTATTGTGCAGAAATATGGGGAAATACATATCACAGCAACATAATGCCTTTATTTCTTTCACAGAAAAGAGTCATTGGTATCATTTTTACAGTAGGATATAGAGACCACACAAATCCACTCTTCATTAAGGTAGGATTATTAAGACTAAAAGACATTGTAGAATTGCATACTCTATTAGTGATGTTCAAAGCTAGAAATAAAGTTGTTCCGAAGGACTTACAAAAATTATTTGTGTTCACGTCTGAAGATGAGAATCACAAAAGGCTGTATAATTTTAAACATCCAAGAGTGCGAACAAATTTGAAGCAAATGTGATTGACTGTTGCTGGTGTAAAAGCATGGAATTCTCTAAAGAAAGACTTAAAAAGTTGCAAGAATATCTATGAATTTAAAAAGAGTTACAAAAAGAGACAACTGGAATGATATCAAACTGATTTTTTATTTTGATTGGACGTGTCATTGTGAAAATGCTTAAACGAAAATTAAAGGTATGTTGGAGCCCAGGTAACACCTAACGTTAGCGTAACGTTACTGTATGGTTCTCGTTTGGTTATGCAAGATGAGAACATTCTAAGAACATTCTCAGAACATATCAAAACCTATCTGACACACAAAATATTTGCCTGCAATGGAAACAGCGACCGTTAAGCTTTTCAAAGTGTTTTTTTTCCGCAAATTTACTTTATATACATTATGTAGTAACGTTTCCCTAACGTTCCGCGAACGTGTTGTGTTTTTCGAGTGTTGGGGTGTTGGTGGAGGGAACAGTGATAAAGTCATCTAAAATAATTTGTGTTAAAAAAGGGGGCAGATAAATATAAGAATATTATTCTTCCATCTGCTCCTTTCTGATCATGGAAATGTATAAGAAACAAAAAACAATGAAAGTGTCAACTGTACGTGGCTTGTATGTATGCATTTTCATGAAAGGAATAAAAAGAAATGATGAAATGATGACCTTATACACACACCATAGCAATACTCCTATGTTGGACACATCAAACGGTGCTACCTACACTTTTCTCTTATGTTTGACTGCCATCTCCTGGTCACACGTATCATTACACTATGTACCAAATAAAATAGCTTCGAAATGGGTAAGCTCAACCAGACTTATTCCTTATATTAGGCGCACAGGGTTATAAGGCGCACTGTCGAGTTTTGAGGAACAAAAAGGATTTTAAGTGCCCTTTATAGTTCGGAAAATGCGGTATTTTGAACACTTTTATGAGTGGGGCCCATTTGGATCCCTGAGACCTTAGGTGTCATTTTGTTAAACTGCCATTGTTAAAAAATAATAACGAATTAAAACCAATGTTGTTATAAATTTTTGACCTGTTTAAGAATCCAATTACTTCTGGCTGAGACCCTGTTGGACCTTTTAACAGTCATCCAAATGGAGAGGAGCCCTAATGGTTACAATATATATCATATTGCTTTTGAAAATGACGAATATCAAAATGTCCGCCGCATGTTTTCAATCTCCAGGCGATTTATGGCGGACGTGAGCTCGATAAGCTTTATTGCTCGCTGGCGTGTCTGAGCGATCCGACGCTATCTCGCGGGAAGCTTTACGGCGACACGCATCACAGGCGCACTGTAATCGCCATGACTCACCGTGTCTATCAGCCCCCACGCCCCATGCTCGCATGGCGCACACCAGCCAGCCCTGCTTTTAACCGCCTCCAAACTCCACCACACGCTCTAAGTGAGCGAGAGAGAGAGAGAGAGAGAGAGAGAGAGAGAGATATGATTACAGCAGCGGTAACATTGATTTCCACTGGTCTCCTGCTGCACTGCACCCTGGAGTCCATTACCGGCAAGTGCGTTTAAGACTTCAATTGCCTCCTGCCGACACTCGGCGATGATGATCATTGTGGGGGCTGAAGGTGGAGTTGTGCACATTACCTGACAACACAGATTTTCTCTCCCACTTGATACCAACTAAAATCCAGATCGGTAACGCCTAAACCGATCTGATACCTTGTGCGACTATACGTAATGTATCTACTAGAATTTAAAAAAGTTAAAGTACTAATGATTGTCACGCACACACTAGGTGTGGCAAAATTATTCTCTGCATTTGACCCATCACCCTTGATCACCCCCTGGGAGGTGAGGGGACCAGTGGGCAGCATCGGTGGCAGCGCCCGGGAATCATTTTTGGTGATTTAACTCCCAATTCCAACCCTTGATGCTGAGTGCCAAGCAGAAAAGTTTAGTGTGATTTTTTCGTATTAAAACTGTCATTGCTCAAAAAATAATATTAAATCAAAATCAAAGTTGTAAATTAATGACTTATTCAAGGCTCCAATTACAGTACTTCACATTAAATATTTCACTTTGAACATTTTTTTGGGTGGAAAATATTGCATATTTTGTGTTTGCCATAAAAAAGTATGTTTTCTTTGTCAACAAAGGCGTACAACTAACAAAAAAACAGACAGATCTGAAGTTGATCTAGAGATTTAAGCATTGAAAGTTGAAAAAAAAAAAGTGTGACTTATTTTGAAGACTTTTATTAGTGGGACCCTTTTGGATCCCCGAGACCAAAACAATGTCAGTTTTGTATTCAAACTGACATTGCTAAAATAAAAAAAAATCAATATTGAATCAAAATCAATGTTTTTATGAATTAATGACTTATTCAAGGCTCCAATTACTTTAGATTAGATATTACACTTTGAAAATTTTTTGGGGGGAAATATTGCATTTTTTGTGTTTTGGCCATAAAAAACAGTTTTGGGGAAAAAAAAGCAAAAAACATTACAAATATTTATAATAACTTTATATCGACAGACAGACCTGAAGTTGATCTATAGACTTAAGTGCTGAATAATCCAAAAAAAGTATTTTATTTTGAAGTGTTTTATGACCAACTTGAGGCGAGCTCTAAAGGTTAAAAAAAGGTAGATATTGGTTTTGTTTTTTTGGCGGAGGCTTTTTCAAAATGGCCCCCGTATGTTTTCATTTTTCACTGTGTGGCCCTCAGTGACAAAGGTTTGGACAACCCTGCTCCAAATTACATATTTACATTTGATCTATTGATACCTAAGGCTTCCAACTTCTTCCAGCATCATTAAAGGTTGGCACTGACAAGGTCAACACACAGTTTGAAGACACCTTCATTTATCTGACCCCCGACACTCTTATTATTATTATAATTATCATTATTATTATAATTATTATTGTTATTATTATTATAATTATTATTATTATATTATTATTATTATTATTATATTATTGAATTATTATTATAATATTATTGTTATTATTATTATTATTATTATTATCCCTGCACATTATCCATCAGAGGTGTGGACTCGAGTCACATGACTTGGACTCGAGTCAGACTCGAGTCATGAATTTGATGACTTTAGACTCGACTTGACAAAATGTAAAAAGACTTGCAACTCGACTTAGACTTTAACATCAATGACTTGTGACTTCACTTGGACTTGAGCCTTTTGAATTGACATGACTTGACATGACTTGCTACTTTCCCCAAAACCCAAAGATGAAAAAGTTATTCGGGAGCGCTCCGTATTTTTCATTGTGTACTTGTCTATCAGCGTTGCGTGTGTCAGCTGGTGTGGTCTCAGTACAACAGCCAATCAAATTAGATCTACTTTGTTTTCATCACACAGCATTCATCCAATCAAATTGCAGGACAACCAACGAAGAAGACATGTCCAAACCACACGCCAGTGAACAAAAAATGATACCTAAAATAATTTCGTTTGGGTATAAAAATTACGAGGTGGTCAACACAAAACGGTTTGCAATATGCAACACATGCGGTTCGAAAATTACTGATGGAGAGGAAACAACTTCCAACTTCGTCCGGCATTTGAAGTTGCACAAAGAACGGTAAGTTTTGAATGTAAGATAACGTTTATTGGCTAAGTAACGTGACTTTTATTTGCTGTGTAGTTAAATCAGTGAGGCTGTAAACTCACTGCTAACGTTATAACGTTATTGCAAACACGGGAATCTGTTGCAGTTCACTACCTTATTCATACTTTTTGTTCAGTGATTTTTTTTAAGCAGGGTTAGTCAATATATCACACGTAACGTTAGACGGCAGTCAGCAGCACCGCGTATTTTAGCCACCTAAAAAAAGACAAAAATAGTAAAATAAAGGTCAGTTAAAATGTATACTATATTATGAATATGTGTACCGTTTTAGCTAGCTTTCTGACATACTGTTGGTTGTTTACCTCAGTGGTCCCCAACCACCGGGCCGCGGCCCGCTACTGGTCCATGGATTGATTGGTATCGGGCCGCACAAGAAATATATATATATATTTTTTTTCTTTTTTTAATTAAATCAACATAAAAAACACAAGATACACTTACAAGTAGTGCACCAACCCAAAAAAACTCTCCCCCCCCTTTTGTTCTGGGCATTGAACATGAAGACTCTTCCTTCACTGTTACGAGTGGCCATGAGAGTCTTGGCAGTGCCTGCCTCCAGTGCTCCAGTGGAGCGAGTTTTCAGCCATGGTGGCATCATACTACGCCCCCATCGTGCACAAATGACTGACAGACTCTTGGCTAATTTGGTCTTTTGCAAATGCAATGCAGCATAGGGCCCTGACATATAAAAAGTACAACTTTTTTGTTATGTTCACGTATATGTCATGTTTTTTCAATGTTAACACTTTTGTACAAATAAGTACATTTGCACTTTATTTTTCAATGTGTTTGTTCTGTATAGGAATGAGTTAATGTTTAAAATGACTGGTTAATAGTGCTATTATGAAGTGCAATGTCAGCACAATTTTCTTTCCTGCAATTTAAAATGCACTTGTTTTAATAAATAAATACAGCGTTTGAAAAGCATACACAATCTGTGTTAATATATTAGTCTGTGGTTAAAAGGACTTGAAAGGACTCGAAACTCAAAATGCAGGACTTAGGACTTGACTTGAGACTTTCCAGTCTTGACGGGGCTTGCCTGTCTTGACTCGGGACTTGACTCGGACTTGAGGGCAAAGACTTGAGACTTACTTGTGACTTGCAAAACAATGACTTGGTCCCACCTCTGTTATCCATACAGCTACCCCGCGATTTGTAGGCGCTACAACCCTTTTTTTTTTTTTTACGTTAGTTATTTGTAGGAATTAATTTACTGTATTTTTCAGACTATAAGATGCTACTTTTTTCCTGCACTTTGAACCCTGTGGCTAATTTATGGATTTTTCTTTGTTTTGTATTCAACAAATAGTTTTCAACACCGACAGAGGCACTGAAACGGTGTGTTATCGCTTGCGCTATGGCGCCATCTTTTGCTCGCTGCAGGTGGCCGTGCCAGCAAATTGAGGTTTCCAAGTACCGTATTTTCCGCACTATAAGGCGCACCGGATTATTAGCCGCACCTTCTATGAATTACATATTTCATAATTTTGTCCACCAATAAGCCGCCCCGGACTATAAGCCGCGCCTACGCTGCGCTAAAGTGAATGTCAAAAAAACGCTGCGCTAAAGTGAATGTCAAAAAAACAGTCAGATAGTTCAGTCAAACTTTAATAATATATTGAAAACCAGCGTTCTAACAACTCTGTCCCAAAATGTACGCAAATGTGCAATCACAAACATAGTAAAATTCAAAATGGTGTAGAGCAATAGTAACATAATGTTGCTCGAACGTTAATGTCACAACACACAAAATAAACATAGCGCTCACCTTCTGAAGTTATTCTTCATTCGTAAATCCTTCGAATTCTTTGTCTTCGGTGTCCGAATTGAAAAGTTGCGCAAGCGTGGTATCCAAAATGGCCGGTTCCGTCTCGTCGAAGTCATCGGGAGTCAGTGTCGCTGTTGTTCTGTGAATCCTGCCTTCCGGAAAGCTCGGACCACAGTTGTGACCGAAATATCTGCCCAGGCATTTACGATCCACTGGCAAATGTTGGCGTATGTCGTCCGGCGCTGTCTGCCCGTCTTAGTGAAGGTGTGTTCGCCTTCGGAGCTGTGTGAAAAAAGCCACCCGGCCTCTTCGCGTAAACTTCCCTTAACCACTCGCTCATCTTTTCTTCATCCATCCATCCCTTCGAGTTAGCTTTTATGATGACGCCGGCTGGAAAGGTCTCTTTTGGCAAGGTCTTCCTTTTGAATATCACCATGGGTGGAAGTTAGCATGGCAAGCTAGAACCACAGTGAAGGATGACTTCTCATTCCCTGTGGTGCGAATATTCACCGTACGTGCTCCCGTTCCACAGTGCGGTTCACAGGAATATCAGTTGTTGTGAAATACGGTAGTAATCCGTGTGCGGATGGAGAGATTGCGTCTTTTTATGAACCGGATCCTTGTCCTTTGTAGGAGCCATTTTGTGGTCTTTACAGATGTAAACAGGAAATGAAACGTACGGTGATATCCGCGCGTTTTTTCTTCTTCTTCCGGGGGCGGGTGGTTGCTTAAAGCGCTTCCTGTTCTATGGGGGCGGGTGCTTTCCTTGGCGGTTGCTTGCGTAGAAGAAGAAGCGCTTCCTGTTCTACTGGGAAAAAAGATGGCGGCTGTTTACCGAAGTTGCGAGATCGAAACTTTATGAAAATTAATCGTAATAAAGCGCACCGGGTTATAAGGCGCACTGTTAGCTTTTGAGAAAATTTGTGGTTTTTAGGTGCGCCTTATAGTGCGGAAAATACGGTAGGATTCTCGCTTCCTCCACCCACACTGGTTTAAATGTAGCTTAAAGACGTCGATAATGATCTTCACTATGTGAAGCGCTTTTTTTCTCTAGAGAGAAAGCGCTATATAAATATAGTTCACTTCTTCTCGTAACATTTTAATATTATCATAATAACACGCACACCAAAATCGACTTTATTCTTTATTCTTGTAACTTTTTTTAATTGACATTTAATTCTTGTGGCATCATGACATTGTTTTAAAATGACAACTTTATCTTTGCAATACGTACGTTTTTTGTGTATAAAATGACGACTTTATTTTTGTAATATTTCGGCCTTATTTTCATCGTGATACGACGTTATTCTTGTAACATTACGATTATTTTTCTTACATTATGACTTGATATCGTGACTTTTTTTTTAACAAAACGTCGACTTTAACAATGTGACTTGATTTCGAGGCATTACAACGTTATTCTCTCGACATTTCGATTTTTTTAACGTTATTTCCTCGATTTTGTGAAATCAGCGCTTCATTCTTGCAATGTCCGATTATTATTATTGTGAAGATTATTATTGTTTGTGCGTACAATTCCAAACACGAGCAAAATATGCCTCTAATCTTCCTTTTGCACCCTTTAGCTTTTCTAAATCAAATCAAATCCTTCTATTGTGTATAAAGTTGTAATCTACTGTACGTACAGTAGGAAGAGGCCTTCTCTCACTCCACTGGTGTGTCCTTCCCTGGTGGTAGCTCGAGCGGTGCGCAGCCGGCAGTGGTGCGAGATGTCGCCCTGCATGGAGGGCGAGGTCTGCAGCCTCCTCTTCAACCGCTTGGGGTGGTCCTGCACCCGGGCCAGCGGACGCATCAAGACCGTCACGGTAAGAACCTGGCACACTGGACGCTGTAGTGTTTTTACACATTCATGCTTTGCTAGCTTGTTAGCAGCATGCTAGCAGTTAGCGCCTTTGTCACGCTAACTTTTTGAGCCATTTTTACAGCCCAACACCTCTGTCATATGACTTGGTATTTGACACATGCTAACTGTTAGCATGCTAATATTAGCTTGCTAACTTTTTTCGCCATTTTTACAGCACAACACTTCAGTCATATAACTTGGTAACATTAGCGTGCTAACTTTTTGAGCCATTTTTACAGCCCAACACCTCAGATTCATATAATATGGTACTTGACACATGCTAACTGTTAGCATGCTAATATTAGCTTGCTAACTTTTTTAGCCATTTTTACAGCCCAACACCTCAGTCATATGACTTGGCACTTGACACATGCTAACGTTTTTAGCCATTTTTACAGCCCAACATCTCAGTCATATAACCTGGTACTTGACACATGCTAACTGTTAGCATGCTAACATTAGCGTGCTAACTTCTTTAGCCATTTTTACAGCCCAACACTTCAGAGTCATATAACATCGTACTTGACACATGCTAACATTAGCGTGCACAATTTTTTAGCCATTTTTGCAGCCCAACACCTCAGTCATATAACTTGGTAACATTAGCGTGCTAACTTTTTTTAGCCATTTTACAGCCCAACATCCCAGTCATGTAACTTGGTAACATTAGCGTGCTAATTTTTTTTAGCCAATTTTACAGCACAACACCTCAGTCATAACTTGGTACTTGACACATGCTAACTGTTAGCATGCTAACATTAGCATGCTAACTTCTTTAGCCATTTTTACAGCCCAACACTTCAAACTCATATAACATCGTACTTGACACATGCTAACATTAACTTTAGACCTAAAATAGTGCATTTTGGTATTTCCTCTTATCTGGTCACGTGTTAGTGTGCTATTGTTAGCATGCTAACATGTTATGCTAGCTTTTTTGCTATTGTTGTATGATTAAACCTAATAATCATAGTTTTGATAACTGCCGCCATCTTGGAAGTATGCTATTGTCTCTAGTTTTAGCATGCTGACTTTTTATGCCAGCTTTTTAGCTATTATTGTATGATTAAACCTAAAAATCATGGTTTTTGATTCTCGGGGTGGTTGAGCAAGTATGCTGTTTGCATGTTTGTGAGAACATTAGCATGCTAACGATTTATTACATTTTTTTTTTAGCTAATTGTATATGTTTACACCTAAAAATAGTGCATTTTGGTATTTCCTCTTATCAGGTCACGTGCTAGTATCCTCATGTTAGCATGCTAACATGTTTTGCTAGCCTTTTTGCTATTTTTGTATGATTAAACCTAAAAATCATGGTTTTGATAACTGGCACCATCTTGGAAGTATACAAAGGTCTCTTATATTAGCATGCTAACGTTTTATACCTTTTTTTTTTTTTTTTTAGCAAATATGGTTTGTGATCCTCGGTGTAGTGGAGCAAGTATGCCAACAGTTAACTGTTAGCATGTTTGTGAGACCATTAGCATGCTAACAATGTATTCTATTTTTTTAGCTAATTGTATATGTTTACACCTAAACATAGTGCATTTTGGTATTTCCTCTTATCTGGTCACGTGTTAGTATGCCAATGTTAGCATGACAACATGTTATGCTAGCTTTTTTACTCTTGTTGTATGATTAAACCTAATAATCATAATTTTGATAACTGGCGCCAACTTGGAAGTATGCTAACGTCTCTAGTTTTAGCATGCTGATGTTTTATGCTAGCCATTTAGCTAGTATTGTATGATTACACCTAAAAATCATGATTTTGATAACTGACACCGTCTTGGAAGTATGCTAAAGTCTCTAGTTTTAGCATGCTGACATTTTGTGCCAGCTTTTTAGCTAATGTATGATTAAACCTAAAAATCTTGGTTTTTGATCCTCGGCGAGGTTGAGCAAGTAGGCTTTTAGCATGTTTATGAGACCATTAGCATGCTAACAATGTATTCTAATTTTTTTGCAAATTTTATATGTTTACACCTAAAAATAGGTGTAAACATATATCCGGTCATGTGTTAGTATGCTAATGTTAGCATGCTAACATGTTATGCTAGCTTTTTTGCTCTTGTTGTATAATTAAAACTATTAATCATAGTTTTGATAACTGGCGCAATCTTGGAAGTATGCTAACGTCTCTATTCTTAGTATGCTGACGTTTTATGCTAGCCTTTTAGCTAATATTGCATGTTTGAAACTAAAAATCATGGTTTGTGATTCTCGGCGCTGTCGAGCAAG
This sequence comes from Nerophis lumbriciformis, assembly GCF_033978685.3. Taxonomy (NCBI): domain Eukaryota; kingdom Metazoa; phylum Chordata; class Actinopteri; order Syngnathiformes; family Syngnathidae; genus Nerophis; species Nerophis lumbriciformis. The sequence goes on along the minus strand of NC_084570.2, from coordinate 37,598,114 downwards.
TATGCCAACAGTTAACTATTTCTGAGAACAATAGCATGCTTGCTTTTTAGCTACTTTTGAATGTTTGCACCTAAAAATCCCGATTTTTAGTACTTGACGCCATCTTGGAAGTATGTTAACGTCTCTTTTATTAGCTGCCCATAATGTTTTGCCCTACCTTTAGCCAATTGTGACTCATCATACGTAAATCAACCAATCGTCATGGATTTTCTCTGTGTTTTTTTTTGTTCCCCCCTTGATTTGCAGTCCATTTTCTCTCTTGGTAGTGTGTTGCATTTGATGGACGCTACTTTACTACATGGGTCTAAAAATAGCTGGGCTATTGGGAAACGTAGTTACGCTACATAGCGTCGCTACTTCCCATCACGAGATTCCTGAAAATAAAATTGGCGTCGTCTCAGAGGTTCCATCGCCCTTCCTCATTTGAACCGCGAGGCGTTATCACGAATTCCCGGCGCAACATGTTCACCTGTCATGTGTGAAAAGAAAGGCACAGTAAAAAAGCACTTTCACACTCATGCCTGGTGTGCCTGACAGGGAAAAAATATGTCTCCCGCGTCCTTGAGCGTCTCGCTAGCTGCTGAGCTGTGCTGGTCCTGCGGGGCCACGCTCACCTCGTTAGCCTTTTAACAAGCACCACCACTTCATTGCGCTGCCCTCTTCTGCCAACTCCACACTTTTCTCCGAGAAAGATGTGCTGTGGGACTTGTAGGGTTGCAAAATTCCGGGAATACTCAAAGTTGGAAACTTTCCACGGGAATTAATGGGAAATTAATGGGAATAAACGTTGAATGCAACATGCTAGATCTTGCAGCATGATTATTAGCTAAAACAACCTGATTTAATGCCAATTCAGTTGAATTTCAACCCTTCACTGTGCATTTCTCCATCACATGTGCAGTGCATTCTTCCATCACATGCACAGATAATTCCCAGCATGCTACACACTACAGCAGGGCTATTGAGGCCACACTAGTATTTGAGCCCAAGGACTTCATCCAGTCAGGTAATTTTTGATGATATTACCGTATTTTCCGCACTATAAGGCGCACCTAAAAACCACAAATTTTCTCCAAAGCTGACAGTGCGCCTTATAACCCGGTGCGCTTTATTACGATTCATTTTCATAAAGTTTCGATCTCGCAACTTCGGTAAACAGCCGCCATCTTTTTTCCCGGTAGAACAGGAAGCGCTTCTTCTTCTACGCAAGCAACCGCCAAGGAAAGCACCCGCCCCCATAGAACAGGAAGCGCTTCTTCTTCTACTGTAAGCAACCACCCGCCCCCGGAAGAAGAAGAAAAAACGCGCGGATATCACCGTACGTTTCATTTCCTGTTTACATCTGTAAAGACCACAAAATGGCTCCTACTAAGCGACAAGGATCCGGTTCATAAAAAGACGCAATCTCTCCATCCGCACACGGATTACTACCGTATTTCACAGCAACTGATATTCCTGTGAACCGCACTGTGGAACGGGAGCACGTACGGTGAATATTCGCACCACAGGGAATGAGAAGTCATCCTTCACTGTGGTTCTAGCTTGCCATGCTAACTTCCACCCATGGTGATATTCAAAAGGAAGACCTTGCCAAAAGAGACCTTTCCAGCCGGCGTCATCATAAAAGCTAACTCGAAGGGATGGATGGATGAAGAAAAGATGAGCGAGTGGTTAAGGGAAGTTTACGCGAAGAGGCCGGGTGGCTTTTTTCACACAGCTCCGAAGGTGAACACACCTTCACTAAGACGGGCAGACAGCGCCGGACGACATACGCCAACATTTGCCAGTGGATCGTAAATGCCTGGGCAGATATTTCGGTCACAACTGTGGTCCGAGCTTTCCGGAAGGCAGGATTCACAGAACTACTGGACAACAACAGCGACACTGACTCCGATTACTTCGACGAGACGGAACCGGCCATTTTGGATCCCACGCTTGCGCAACTTTTCAATTCGGACACCGAAGACGAAGAATTCGAAGGATTTACGAATGAAGAATAACTTCAGAAGGTGAGCGCTATGTTTATTTTGTGTGTTGTGACATTAACGTTCGAGCAACATTATGTTGCTATTGCTCTACACCATTTTGAATTTTACTATGTTTGTGATTGCACATTTGCGTACATTTTGGGACAGAGTTGTTAGAACGCTGGTTTTCAATATATTATTAAAGTTTGACTGAACTATCTGACTGTTTTTTTGACATTCCCTTTAGCGCAGCGTAGGCGCGGCTTATAATCCGGGGCGGCTTATTGGTGGACAAAGTTATGAAATATGTAATTCATTGAAGGTGCGGCTAATAATCCGGTGCGCCTTATAGTGCGGAAAATACGGTACTGTGGTAAATATAGCCGTGATGCTAATTTTGTCTATGTTGAATCCCATTCATTTATGCTAACAATGTTAGCAATCCGAATTTACCTTTTTTGTGATCTGTAAAGTTTAACTAGCAAATACTAAATCAAAAGGTGTAGTTTCCTCTGCCTTCTGTTCTGCTAGCCATTCTGTTGTCATACAAGAATGTAGGTTATAGTTTGATTTAGCATGCTGATTGAGTGCTCATTTATTCATCTAGCCTATTTATGTTCATTTGTCCATCAGTAAAATATTTTTACAGACTACTCCAATTGTTTAGCTGACTATTTATATATGTGTGTGGCATTGCATTAGTGTTTTACAAGAATAGATAAATACAAACAATACACTATCTGATGTGTGGAGACATTTCACCCCAACCAATGTAGGCGGAAAGGGGGTGTACATTTGCAAATACTGTGCAAAGAGCTATGTCAAAAATGCCACAAAGATGCAGCAGCATGTAGACAAGTGCCCAATAATATATCATTATTGTAATTCCCCATTAATTCCCATGGACGATGTCCAACTTTGAATAATCAAAAAATTGTCAATATTTCCAAACTTCCAGAGTTTAACTTCCCGTGGTACATTTCCGGAAAGTTTCCGCAAATTTACCGGAAACTTTCCACCCCTTTGCAACCCTATATGGGAGTAACGCGGTCCTTTTTTTTTTTTTTCCAGTTTTCGTCCCTTCTTTCTTTTTTTTGTGTGAAGCACTTTGTGTTGGACACTTGCCTGTGTGCTATATAAATAAAGTTTGACTTTATTTGACCTAATTTAAAAACTGTAATTACTACTAAGGAAAGTATTTCATGCGTTACTTAAAAAAAATCACTGGCATATGCAGTTGAGAGACGTTTCATGAAAGCAGAGTGAGTATGTGCCTTTAAAAGTGATGTGGGACGTCAGCGAGAGCGCGCCCACAGCAGCATTTTAGCTCAGCTGCGTTTGCTAGCTTAGCAGCGGCAGTTTGCAAGCAGCGCTGTTGACTCTTGTCACTGGACTGTGTTAGCGCCAGTTCATAAAGAGACTGCATGTGCTTCCATGGCTGTACTCTCCTTGTCCACAAACGGCGTATTGTAGGATTTCAAGCTTGTCACTTCAGTGACGTGCAGTCACTAGAGGCAGGTGAGGCGGGGCCTCACCTGCCATCATGGAAAGAAAAAAAAAGTAAAAAGAAAAAAAAATCTTAAATTGTTATATGTATCCAGTGATTATACTATAAAGTTATTTTCCATTTAACTTCACCAGTTTTTGATTATTTTTATTAAAAATCGCTGAATTTTCACATTTGCCGTTCAAATACTGAGAAGAGACGGTGCGGTGAACAGCAGCCAGTTGAGGCACGTCACTCAGTGCCGCAACATGGATTGCGCAATGACTCGACTAACTGCTGGTCTGCTGTGCAGTGAGACTGTATTGCTATATGAACTATATTATACATTTCCATAGTTTAGTTAGCTGAGGTATATAATGTACAGTGTATTTTGTCACCAACTGTATGTGTGTAAAGTATTTCTTGTGCTGAGCGATCATAAAACGGCTGCAAAAGACGCACTGGCTGAGGCTCGCCTCCTGCACCCCCGCCGTAGAGTTG
>NC_084570.2:37574160-37589160 GCF_033978685.3 Nerophis lumbriciformis | reverse complement strand
AAGGTAGTTGGTGCCTGTCGTGGCGGTAATCCTAGAACCCGTTGGTGGACGCCGGCGGTGAGGGATGCCGTCAGGCTGAAGAAGGAGTCCTATCGGGTTCTTTTGGCTCATGAGACTCCTGAGGCAGCAGACAGGTACCGACAGGCCAAGCGGTGTGCGGCTTCAGCGGTCGCGGAGGCAAAAACTCGGACATGGGAGGAGTTCGGGGAGGCCATGGAAAAAGACTTCCGGACGGCTTCGAAGCAATTCTGGACCACCATCCGCCGCCTCAGGAAGGGGAAGCAGTGCAGTGTCAACACCGTGTATGGTGGGGATGGTGCTCTGCTGACCTCGACTGCGGATGTTGTGGATCGGTGGAGGGAATACTTCGAAGACCTCCTCAATCCTACCAGCACGTCTTCCTATAAGGAAGCAGGGCCTGGGGAATCTGTGGTGGGCTCTCCTATTTCTGGGGCTGAGGTTGCCGAGGTAGTTAAAAAGCTCCTCGGTGGCAAGGCCCCAGGGGTGGATGAGAACAGCCCGGAGTTCCTTAAGGCTCTGGATGTTGTGGGGCTGTCTTGGTTGACAAGACTCTGCAACATCACGTGGACATCGGGGGCGGTACCTCTGGATTGGCAGACCGGGGTGGTGGTTCCTCTCTTTAAGAAGGGGAACCGGAGGGTGTGTTCCAACTATCGTGGGATCACACTCCTCAGCCTTCCCGGTAAGGTCTATTCAGGTGTACTGGAGAGGAGGCTACGCCGGATAGTCGAACCTCGGATTCAGGAGGAACAGTGTGGTTTTCGTCCTGGTCGTGGAACTGTGGACCAGCTCTATACTCTCGGCAGGGTCCTTGAGGGTGCATGGGAGTTTGCCCAACCAGTCTACATGTGCTTTGTGGACTTGGAGAAGGCATTCGACCGTGTACCCCGGGAAGTCCTGTGGGGAGTGCTCAGAGAGTATGAGGTAACGGACTGTCTTATTGTGGCAGTTCGCTCCCTGTATAATCAGTGTCAGAGCTTGGTCCGCATTGCCGGCAGTAAGTCGGACACGTTTCCAGTGAGGGTTGGACTCCGCCAAGACTGCCCTTTGTCACCGATTCTGTTCATAACCTTTATGGACAGAATTCTAGGCGCAGTCAGGGCGTTGAGGGGATCTGGTTTGGTGGCTGCAGGATTAGGTCACTGCTATTTGCAGATGATGTGGTCCTGATGGCTTCCTCCGGCCAAGATCTTCAGCTCTTACTGGATCGGTTCGCAGCCGAGTGTGAAGCGACTGGGATGGGAATCAGCACCTCCAAGTCCGAGTCCATGGTTCTCTCCCGGAAAAGGGTGGAGTGCCATCTCCGGGTTGGGGAGGAGATCTTGCCCCAAGTGGAGGAGTTCAAGTACCTCGGAGTCTTGTTCACGAGTGGGGGAGGAGTGGATCGTGAGATCGACAGGCGGATCGGTGCGGCGTCTTCAGTAATGCGGACGCTGTATCGATCCGTTGTGGTGAAGAAGGAGCTGAGCCGGAAGGCAAAGCTCTCGATTTACCGGTCGATCTACGTTCCCATCCTCACCTATGGTCATGAGCTTTGGGTCATGACCGAAAGGACAAGATCACGGGTACAAGCGGCCGAAATGAGTTTCCTCCGCCGAGTGGCGGGGCTCTCCCTTAGAGATAGGGTGAGAAGCTCTGTCATTCGGGGGGAGCTCAAAGTAAAGCCGCTGCTCCTCCACATCGAGAGGAGCCAGATGAGGTGGTTCGGGCATCTGGTCAGGATGCCACCCGAACGCCTCCCTAGGAAGGTGTTTCGGGCACGTCCGACCGGTAGGAGGCCACGGGGAAGACCCAGGACACGCTGGGAAGACTATCTCTCCCGGCTGGCCTGGGAACGCCTCGGGATCCCCCGGGAGGAGCTGGACGAAGTGGCTGGGGAGAGGGAAGTCTGGGCTTCCCTGCTTAAGCTGCTACCCCCGCGACCCGACCTCGGATAAGCGGAAGAAGATGGATGGATGGATGGATATATATATATGTATATATGTATATATGTATATATACATATGTATATCTATATACAAATATGTGTATGTATATGTATTTATATTATATGTATGTATATCTATATATATATATATGCTTGTATATAGATATACATGTATATATCTGTATTTATATTATATGTATGTATATCTATATATATATATGCTTGTATATAGATATACATGTGTGTATATCTACTGTATATACGGGGCTTGAATTTAACAACGGCAACCACGGCCCTCGTCATTTGCCGTAAGCCCTAAAAAATTGAAATTTTTACTTGTTAATGGACGAGGGATGTAACAATAAACAGTACAATGATAATTTGGGATAAAATTCCAGACGGTTAGTACTACTGTCTATTTTTTTAATTACCGAAAAAACGTAATTTATTAATGCATTTTCGGCAACACGAAGTCAGGCGCATGCACACTAGTGTCATTTGGCTTGATAATCATGGCGGACTAACTACACAGACTTTGCTGCAGAGATTTCCCCTCAGAGTAAACGGAGCCAAGCGCTCGGTTTAACCTCATTTTCCCTCACTTCCCGCCGTGCGTTTAAGAGCGCACTGCTGTGTTTAGATGGAGACAGGTGTGGACAATTTTGGAGACACTTGTTCCCACACTAAAAGTACACAGCATAGGAGAAAAACTATTCGATGTTGCTTCTATTTTCTTAACACAGCGTTCATCAGCAGGTATTGTGTCGAGAACGTTGTCACAACTTGTTTATAAAGTCTTTACTTTGTTTACTGGGGTGTTCACTCCTCCTTTATTTAACTGCAAACTGTATCAGTGTTCAAATAACATCAATACTGGCTAAAAATGTTGTCATTTCATCGAATTGAACGCTGGCTGTGAAGATTGTGTATTCGATGTGTGAGGTATCACTCATGTTTTTTTTGTTTGATTGCCGAACTGTTGTACTGCAACACTAGGAGGTGTTGGAGAAGAACAAAGCTTGTTTATTAGACTTCATCTTCATTAGCCAAAATGCTTTGTGTTTTATTTTGATATCAAAAAGTAAACACCAGGTCGTGTTTACATTTTTTTTTTTGTCCTGTCCAACTTCTCAGGCAAATCATATAGTTGATGTAGATGCCCATGTCGGCTGTTCAGATTTACTTTACAAAAGAGAAGTGTAGGATACATCTCTTGTTGCCTTATTTGGATTTAACTTTATTAAATGTATTTATATTATCATTTGGTGCAGCCGGGCCGGAGCAGGAGGGGATAGAAAGAGAAAAAAAAAAGACAGAGGGGGAAATTGTGGGGACAAGAGGGGGATTAGACAGATAGACAAAAACAACAACAGCAAACAACAACAACAACAACAATAGAGCAACATCAGCAAATACGACATGTACAAATATGATGGTAAAAGTAATAGCAAATAAGCAGTTAGCGAAAATAAAAAATAATACAGAAATGACAATGAGCATTATTACACTACAAATGGAGCAATTCAAATACCAATAGAAATAGCGCTATTGATAATGAACAATACCAATACTTTACCTTTATTATCAACAATACAGTTGTTCAAATGCAACAATACATATACGTAATGAACTTGAGATACGAAAGAATGCAGAAAAATGGGGGGGGAGAAAGAGAAGCAACCTACATTAACCTTGTAGATTGTTATAGTAACAATAGGTTAAGCTTTGTCCGTGTGCCATGTGTTATACCCAGTTTACCCTCGGGCAACAACGTTAATATATGTTTGATGAAACGTGATTATGTGCATGAGTGTAAGTATGCATATGTACTTGTATATGTACAGAATGTGTATATGTGTTTGTACAGTGAATGTATATGTACAGAATGTGTAGATGTGTTTGTACAGTGAATGTATATGTACAGAATGTGTAGATGTGTTTGTACAGTGAATGTATATGTACAGAATGTGTATACAGTATGTGTTTGTACAGTGAGTGTATATGTACAGTATGTGTATGTGTATGTTTGTATATTGAATGTGCATGTGGGTGTACGAACTTTAAGTATGTAAATATGTACTGTATTTGTGTATGTATGTGGGAGCGTAGATACCTATGTATGTATGTATGTATGTGAGCATATGTGAATTTGTATGTACAATATATTTGACTCCCAGAGTGCGTGGGAGCCAGAGCACGACCCCAGCCCCCCCGAGAGCCCAACCCACAAACAATAGGCGTGGCTCCCAGGGAACCAGGGACCACTTCCCCCACGCAGCCAAGCCGGCCAGCGACAGGAACCCCAGAGCCCGGCCCACCGCACCGCCCACAAAGGCCAGCAGCAGGCCGCAGACAGACGCACCCAGCAGAGGACAGGGCACGAGAAAAGCAGGGGACAGCCAGACCCCAAGCCAGCGAGAGACCACACCCCACACGGGCAGAAAGGCGAGACGCCCCACCCAGAGACTCCCCGCAACCAGACGGGAAGACCGCCCCCGCCCCACCGGCAACCGGGTCCCCACGAGCCCACCCCCCCCACCCCCGGAGAGCGCGGCGAGGCTATCCCCCGGCCACCCCACCCAAATCGTCCGCCGCAGGACCCCCCGGCACGGGGCCACGGGAACCACCCACCCCACCCGCAGGGACCCCAACGATGGAGATGGAACAACCAGCAACCGCCCCGCCGAGTTCCCCCCCTGAGCGAGGGGAAAAATAAAAAAAGAATATTAATAAAGTATATTAAAAAATAAATAAATAAATACATAAAAAATTTTAAAAAAGAATTAAAAGAAGATCACAGACATGCTGACACACAAGGTCACTACCCCAACAACTGGCCGACTCGCAACACCTCGGAATACCTTGCAGCACCAAGCTACTACAATAGACGCAGGGACTAGACCCAGCAGGCCCCAACCAAGACGGGCACCCGGAAGGGATGGACGGTGGGACCCAGGAGCTCCAGACACGCAGTTCGGATGCAGTAGCCTGAGGCGTCGACCCCCACCTGACAGGCAGGCCCAGAGCGTACCCCCAGAAATATACATACATACATATACACATATACATATACATACACATACACATACACATATACATGTACACATACACACACATACACATACACGTATATACATATACATACACATACATACACATATGTACACATACACATATATATATGCATACATACATACACATACACATACACACACATATACATACATATACACAGTTCGTCAGCCCCGACAACCACCACGCGCGCACGCTGCCACCAGTCACAACATCAGCCACACCCCTGCACCATACCCAGCAGCCACGGGCGCCCACACCACAAACAAACGGCAGCAGAAACAGCAGCCGCAATACCCCCAGACAGCCAGCACCAGCCAATCAAATCAAAGCGATCAAAAAAAACTGCGACCGGCAACCACACGCCAACAGGACCACGGAGACCGGCCGGCGCCAGCCCGCCAGTCAGACCAAACGCCAACACGCAAACAAGAGACACCAACACCACCCCCACCAAAAGACCCCACCACCCCAACCCAAACCCGCACAAACACACCACCGCCCAAACAACCAAGACACAGCATCCAGACCAGACATGGGGGCCGCGCCGCCACCACATCAAGTCACCAACAGAGACCCCACAGCCCAAGGTTGTGCCACACGGGCACGGACCCCACCCAACAGGAAGTGAGACCCGCACAACGCCACACACAAATAAATAATAAGATTTTAAAAATATATTTTTTTAAATAAAATAAAATAAGTAAATAATAAAAATAAAAATAATAAATACATTAAAAATAATAATAATAATAAATGAATAAAAGCCTGGCAGGCCACCAGACTGCAGTCCCCGCCGGCCGACGAGGCAATGAGGGGTGCGCCCTACCCCAAACCCCCCATGCATGTGTACAAGCCCCCAGAGTGTCTACTGTGTAGTTAAAATTAGGAGTTCAGCCGTGACAGCCGACCTCCAGTCCCTATTGATGTGTGTACTGTAGCGTGAGTGAGATATGTATGCTTGTGGGAACTAATAATGCGATTAAAATTGGGGGACATCAAGGTCATGGTGGGTCCCAACCAAGCCGAACCCCCCAAATGTCTAATATGCAGCTAAGATTGAGGGATGGACGAGCAGGGGACAAGACAGGAGGACTGGAGCCCCATAGGAGGCATCCCCATCCCTCCGACATGCCACCCCGCAGGACAATCCCCAAAGTCTTATATATGTGTGACTGTGTGTGCTATAAGTAGGAGGAGTAGAGGGCCCGGACATCCCCCCCAGTCCATGTGGCCGACAACCAGGAACTACGGCCAGGAGGCCGCCACCCCCCGCCACAGCCCGTAACCCACACCAGACCACTTTAACGTGACGCCACGCGAGCCCACCCTCCGCCAAACAAAGCCAACCCCCGCCCGCCCCAACCCAACCCTGCAGAGCCCATACCGGCAACCAAACGCAGAAAAACTGCATATCCCCCATGCCCAATGCAAACACCGCATCCCGGCCATCCACACAGCAACGTGCCCATACGAGTCCCGGTCAGGCGGCGGATCCCCCCAACGGGGGAGGAAGCCAATGCATCCCGTCCGCACGTCAGCCCCCAAACCAGCCAGCAAGCCAACGCCAGCCAGCCCCCAAAACCCCACAAGCGCACAGATACCAGCCACAGTCCCCCAACTACTCCAACCCAACACAGCGATGCCAACCGCCGGTAGCACCACAGCAACCATCACCACCACCGCCCGTCCGCAGTGCAAACACCCGCGGTCGCCGAAACCAAGACAAAAAAGCGACCGACCCCGTCAACTACAACAACGCACAACCCCCAGCTACCACCGAGGCCACCAACCCACCTACCCCAACTCATCCACAGCCAGGCCAATTGAGCCACCGGACATCCAGACCCATACACACACCTACACATACATATACACATGCATACACACATACATACACGCACACATACACATACATATATGCATATACATATACATACACATACACACATATACACACGCATGCATATACTGTACATGTACACATAAACACACCCACACACACACACACATATACACAATAATACACCCACACACATATACACGTACACATACATACACAAAAAATAAATAAATAAATAAATAAAGATAAACCCTTTGAATAAAATAAAATAAATAAAAATAAACAAGAGGCCTGGTCGCCAACAGTGCCCAGCGCCACCAAACCCCGCAGCCCTTCCCGCACGTCCAGGCCCCCCCGCTTACCACCCACCAGGCATCCCATCCGGCAAAAAGCCATAAGGGCCCAGCCCTGCGCCCACAGCCGGCATGCCACGGCACCTCAGCAGACCCGGCGCCGCGATCAGCAATGCACATCGGGGCAGGGACACATACATATGTACTTACATACATACACACAGATTTCACCATACATATATACAAACGTACACACACCCACATACACGCGCACCCATATATACACCTATATAATTTAACAGAATAAGTTAAATATATTAAATATATATATATATATATATATATATATATATATATATATATATATATATATATATATATATATATATATATATATAAAATAAATTAATAAATTAAATACAAAATAATAAATAAATACAATTAATAAAAAAGATAAAGGCGGAGTAAAACACAGGAGGGGGACTCCCGCAGGGCAGTCGGGCAGCACCGCCGGGGCCCCAACAAGGGAGGCAAGCAGCCCCCCCAACCCGGCACCAGGCAGGCCCGCACAGCCGCAGCGCAGGGCGACCCTGGGCAGACCCTTCCCCGCGCCCCAGGGGAAGGAGGAAGCCTACAGACACCCGGAGCCAGAGGGGCACGAGCCGACCCCCGCCCGACAGCGGCAAGACCCCAGCCCCACGGGCGCAACCCCCCGCCCAACCACCCACGGTAGAGGCAGCCCCCCAATCAACCCAAGGCGGCCGCCCACAGCCCCACCCGTACCCCAACACCCGCCCAGGCACCCCCATCCACCCCCGGCCGCCAGACCACCCACGGATCGGCCCGCCAGGCCGGAACAAGGAAACACACCCCAGGCCCACCCGACCCTGCGGCACACGGCCCCCCCCGGCACCCAGGACCCCCCACCCACGGAGCAAGACCCCCGGGACAGAGCCCCAGCCCCGGCCCCCAAGGGAGTCAGGTCAGGAAATTAATTAGCGGTGCCCAAAGAGATCGGAATTCTGTCAGTTGTTGTTTTGATTCAGCAGACATTCTTTCCATAACTACATAATCTAATAAAATGTTTTTATAAAGGTTTATACATAAATAATTTTTTGATTTCCAATTCATGAGAATAGTTTTCTTGGCGATGCCTAATGCATTTATAAGAAGGTATGTTTTGTTTATATCAAGATCAGTTGCGGAGAGATCGCCCAACAGGCAGAGTGCGGGGGAGTATATACACACACATATACATATCTGTATATATATATATATATATATATATATATATATATATATATATATATATATATATATATATATATATATATATATATATATATATATATATATATACATACATATATATATATATATATATATATATATATATACATATTAGAGATGCGCGGATAGGCAATTATTTCATCCGCAACCGCATCAGAAAGTCGTCAACCATCCGCCATCCACCCGATGTAACATTTGATCAGAACCGCACCCGCCCGCACCCGCCCGTTGTTATATATCTAATATAGACGATGCAAGGCATTAGTGAGGTTATAAAGCTTTTGCCTGTTAAAGAAAGGAGACTGATCCAATGCAGCACAGACATTCGCGTGCCACACTGTCACGACCCAGACGCACACCAGTGCGCAATCATATGGGAGCCGCGCTGAGCGCACCTCCAAGCGCGTCTCGCTGCCGGCGACGGCCGGGTATGGGCCCGACGCTCCAGCGCCATCCATTTTCAGGGCTAGTTGATTCGACAGGTGGGTTGTTACACACTCCTTAGCGGGTTCCGACTTCCATGGCCACCGTCCTGCTGTCTATATCAACCAGGGTGAGCCCCACCCCTTTCGTGAGCGCACTGCGCGCGGAGTGACCCCTGTTACGCGCCCCCGGCAACAGGGGTGGCGGGCAGGTAAGCTGCGCGGGCGGAGCGCGCGGAGTGACCCCTGTTACGAGCCCCCGGCCACGGGGGTGGCGGGCAGGTAAGCTGCTTACCTGCTGCGCGTGACGCCGGCCGCGGCGAAGGCGGACGAGGCGGGGTGTCGGTGCGGTGGGCGCGGTGGTGACCCTGGACGTGCGTCTGGCCCTTCTCGCGGATCGCCTCAGCTACGGCTCCCGGTGGGGCCCTCTCGGGGGAAGGGGCCTCGGTCCCGGACCCCGGCGAGGCGTCCCTTCTCCGCTCCGTAAAAGTGTCCATCTCTTTTTCTTTTTTTTCTTCTGTTGTGGCATATGCAGCAGGGTGCCTGCTCGTTTTTCGTATGTGGGTAACAACATTTAACTATGTATATGTATTTCCGAATTGGTTTAACTGCCACCCGCCTGAATCTATTTAAAATCTAATTTTTTTTTATTTCAACCGCCCGACCCGACCCAACCCGCGGATAAAATCTAATTTTTTTTTTATTTCATCCGCCCGATCCGCGGATAATGCCCGGACTCCGCGGTTGTGCCCGCAAACCGCGCATCTCTACTACATATACATATATATATATATATATACATATATATATATATATATATATATATATATATATATATATATATATATATATATATATATATATATATATATATATATATATATTGTATTTTTGTTTTGTTTTGTATTTTTTGTATTTTTTGTATTTTTTATATTTTTTGTATTTTTTATACACACCTGTGTTGTAAGTCCACTCCAAAAACATGCACCTGGGGATAGGTTGATTGGCAACACTAAATGGGCCCTAGTGTATGAATGTGAGTGTGAATGTTGTCTGTCTATCTGTTGGCTCTGTGATGAGGTGGCGACTTGTCCAGGGTGTACCCCGCCTTCCGTCCGAATGCAGCTGAGATAGGCTCCAGCACCCCCCGCTACCCTGAAAAGGGACAAGGGGTAGAAAATGGATTGATGGATGGATGTGTTGTAATTCCATGCTGACTTTCTTCTTCTCTTCTCTTCCAAATTGTATTACTTATTTCGAGACGACTTAGTTTGCAGGTTCCTCATCTGAAGTTCACAAGCTTCTCATCCTTGTCAAGGATCCAAGCCCCGAGTGTTGTTGTAGTTCTGAGCGTCTCCTCCTAGGAGAAATGAGCGTAATAAAAAAGACGGAGGTTTGCTTTGCAAGACTAGATTATGGATCCCTCAGGCGGTTCCTCCTTTCTTGTCCTGGTTTTGATTGAAAGATGCGGTGGGAGTACTTAGCATTTAGACCACAGAGCTGTGATGGATCAGCAGAGGACCCAACTCCAGAGCCAGTGACAGATGGCAGGGGCCACAAGGCGGATCGGGCGGAATAGCAAGTGCGGAATGACAAGGCTGCAAATGGTCGTTAGCGTCCTGATCATGACCAGCCCAAGTGGCTCCTTCGCCGACAAAGAAACACGCAATCAGTGCAGAGTGACAAACGACTGATTGATTGAGACTTTTATTAGTAGGTTGCACAGTGAAGTACAAATTCCGTACAATTGACCACTAAATGGTAACACCCGAATAAGTTTTTCAACTTGTTTAAGTCGGGGTCCACTTAAATTGATTCATGATACAGATATATACTATCATCATAATACAGTCATCACACAAGATCATCACATTGAATTATTTACATTATTTACAATCCGGGGTGTGGAGGGGGGTGGGGGGGGGGGGGGAGGTTGGGTTTGGTTGTTATCATCAGTCATCAACAATTGAGAACAGAGAAATTGATATTGGAACAGTGTAGGTCTGACTTGGTAGGATATGGACAGCAAGTAGTGGGAAGAGAGAGAGAGAGAAAGAGAGAGAGAGATCAGAAGGCATAAGAAAAAGTATCTGCATTTGATTGTTTACATTTGATTATTAACAATCCGGGGAGGGTGTTAGTTTAGGGTGGTAGCTGCCTGGAGGTGAACTTTTATTACGGTTTTGAAGGAGGATAGAGATGCACTTTCTTTTATACCTGTTGGGAGCGCATTCCACATTGATGTGGCATAGAAAGAGAATGAGTTAAGACCTTTGTTAGTTCGGAATCTGGGTTTAACGTGGTTAGTGGAGCTCCCCCTGGTGTTGTGGTTATGGCGGTCATTTACGTTAAGGAAGTAGTTTGACATGTACTTAGGTATCAGGGAGGTGTAGCGGATATAGGCTCAGTGCACGCCTGTACCTTTAAGAAAGAAGCACTTTGTTGTCAAGGAGTGGAAGGAAAAGTTCCATCCACCTTCTTCTGCTTTGTGTCCTCTGCAGCCTCTCCCCAAGCAGCCATCGTAGGACTCCTCCTAGACCCAGGAGTGAGTACTGACCCGTCTGCTCCACAAGGGCCAACACAAACTGCCATGCCTTCCAGACATACTCTAACTACCAGACTATGAGCCGCTACTTTTTTCCAACGCTTTGAAGCCTGCGGCTTATAAAACGGTGTGACTTATTTATGGATTTTTTTTTTACGCTGACGGCCATGATGTAAATATTTCAAAAAAACAAAAACAAGCAAATACACTGAAAAGGTGTGTTATTGTTTGTGCTGCGGCACCATCTTTTGGACTAGTTTGCTCACTGCAGGTGCTCCGTTGCCCTTCTGTTTGGACCGAGCTATGAACCGGAAGTACAATTGCGGTCTTCTGGCCGTCCATAGCGTTTCTACTCGAATGGATTCTTCATTCGTCACTTCAAGCAATGTTTGTAAGTTTTACAATATAACTGAAACAATTCTTACTTACTAAAGCGTCCCATGTGTGATGTCTGTAGGAGTGTTTACATGCATATTTGTACATGCTATCCTAATGCTACCAAGCGTGCGTAGTTAGCATTAGCGAATATGCCACCAGGTTTATTTAGTTAGTATTATTAACTTACAATGACATTCTTTTTGTGTTGTCTCAGTTTTGTAAATGAACCAAAAGTCATGGTAGAGTTATTGAGTCTGTTTAGCTTGCGCAGCTAGTGGGTCCATGACCATGACTTCTGTTTTGTTTGATCAGCCGTTTTACTGCCGCGTTACAGACACCGTTTGGAAACAATTAAAGTATGTAAATAAACATTTCTGTGTAAATAACTCATTTCACAATGTATATATCTGCGACTAATACATGGAAAATATTTTTTCTAAAATTTAGTGGGTGTGGCTGCTATACCGATGCGCTCTATAGTCTGGAAACTACGGTATTTTACCAATCAATCAATCAAAATGTATTTATGTAGCAAGGAAATAACTCCAAAAAAAAAATTAAACAGCCGGAGAAAAGGAAGAAACGTTAAGAATGGATGGCAGATGTCGGGACAAATTAATGAATTTGTACATGAGTAGGTCACTTGTCCATGGGGAAGATAGTCCTAGGGCAGGGGTGTCCAACTCATTTTAGCTCAGGGGCCGCATGGAGGAAAATCTGTGGACTATTAAAATCATGGCATTAAAAGTAAAAAATAAAGGCAACTTCAGATTGTTTTCTTTGTCTTACTTTGGCCAAAAATAAAACAAACACATTCCGAAAATATTACAATAAAAATATAAATATATTAGCTTAGATCCATGAAGGAAAGAAGAAAGTGAATGAATGTTTATAACTGAATACATTTACATATGCATAAAACGTTGTTTTTTTCTTTTGTATTCTTTTTTTTTTTTTTTTATGAATGAAGTAACATTTATGACAAAACACAGAAAGGTCAGCTGGCACTTCATTCAGACTGGTACCTCTCCAGAAATAATAGCAAAATAATTATAGTTGCATGTATAAAATTATGTGAAATATGCAAAAGCCTGTTATATATGAACAGTGTTACTACCACTAGTAATCTGATTACTTTTATATACGTTATAACTGATATAATGACATTAAATGAACTCCATAAATAATAATACATTCATATTGCTCAGCAACATAAAACACATTGTTGCGCTACAAACTAAAAATGAATTAAACAATTTTTTTAAATCCAAATAAGGAAGTCAGGAATAATAATAATAATAATAATAATAATAGTTACACTGAGTCCACAGCTTTTTGAAGCATAATACTGATAAAGCACATACCCCAGGGTCACACATTGCATTGGTCTCCCAGATGTAGGTACAAAAGTTAGCTTGCTAACTAGTTTAGGTATAAACGTTAGCATGCTAATGTGTTTAGTTATGAACAAAATTGTATGCTGACTAGTTTAGGTATACAAATTAGCATGCTAAATAGTTTACTTACAAAAATGAGCATGCTACCTTGTTTAGGTATACAAATGAGCATGCTAACTCTTTTAGGTACAAAAATTAGCATGCTATCTAGTTTAAGTATAAAAATGTGCCTACTAACTAGTTAAGGTACAAACAATAGCATGCTACCTTGTTTAGTAATAAAAAAGTTGTCTTTCTAACTAGTTTAGGTATAAAAGTTAGCATGCTAAAGCGTTTAGGTATTAAAAAAATAGCATGCTAACTAGTTTAGGCACAAAAATTAGCATGCTAACTACATTACGTACAAAAAATAGCATGCTAACTAGTTTAGGTATACAAATTAGCATGCTAACTAGTTTAGGTATAAAAATTAGCATGCTAAATAGTTAAGGTACAAACATTAGCATGCTACCTTGTTTAGGTATAAAAATGAGCACTGTTAGTCTTTTAGGTGCAAAAATTAGCATGCTAACTACATTACGTACAAAAAATAGCATGCTAACTAGTTTAGGTATACAATTTAGCATGCTAACTAGTTTAGGTATAAAAATTAGCATGCTAAATAGTTTAGGTACAAAAATGAGCATGCTACCTTGTTTAAGTATAAAAATGAGCATGCTAACTCTTTTAGGTACAAAAATTAGCATGCCATCTAGTTTAGGTATACAAATTAGCATGCCAACTAGTTTAGGTATAAAAAATAGCCTGCTAACTAGTTTAGGTACAACAATTTGCATGCTAACTACATTACGTACAAAAATGTGCATGCTAACTAGTTTAGGCATACAAATTAGCATGCTAAATAGTTTAGGTACAAAAATTAGCATGCTACTTTGTTTAGGTATACAAACGAGCATGCTAACTCTTTTAGGTACAAAAATTAGCATGCTATCTACAAACCCTGTTACCATATGAGTTGGGAAATTGTGTTAGATTCAATTGTAAACGGAATACAATGATTTGCATATCATTTTCAACCCATATTCAATTGAATGCACTACAAAGACAACATATTTGATGTTCAAACTCATAAACTTAATTTTTTTTTTGGAAATAATAATTAACTTAGAATTTCATGGCTGCAACACGTGCCAAAGTAGTTGGGAAAGGGCATGTTCACCACTGTGTTACATCACCTTTTCTTTTAACAACACTCAATAAACGATTGGGAACTGAGGAAACAAATTGTTGAAGCTTTGAAAGTGGAATTCTTTCCCATTCTTGTCTTATGTAGAGCTTCAGTCGTTCAACAGTCCGGGGTCTCCGCTGTCGTATTTTACGCTTCATAATGCGCCACACATTTTCGATGGGAGACAGGTATGCACTGCAGGCGACACAGGAAAGCACCCGCACTCTTTTTTTACAAAGCCACGCTGTTGTAACACGTGCTGAATGTGGCTTGCCATTGTCTTGCTGAAATAAGCAGGGGCGTCCATGAAAAAGACGCCGCTTTGATGGCAGCATATGTTGTTCCAAAACCTGTATGTACCTTTCAGCATTAATGGTGCCTTCACAGATGTGTAAGTTACCCATGCCTTGGGCACTAATGCACCCCCGAACCATCACAGATGCTGGCTTTTGAACTTTGCGTCGATAACAGTCTGGATAGTTCGCTTCCCCTTTGGTCCGGATGACACGATGTCGAATATTTCCAAAAACAATTTGAAATGTGGACTCGTCAGACCACAGAACACTTTTCCACTTTGCATGAGT
>NC_084570.2:37554160-37569160 GCF_033978685.3 Nerophis lumbriciformis | reverse complement strand
TAACTTTTTTTTTTCAACGCTTAAATGTCTAAATCAACTTCAGCTCTGTCTGTCAATACAAAGTTTTATTCTATTTTTTTATGTTTATGCACTTTTTGTGAAAGAAAACCCCGTTTTTTTTATGGTAAAAACACAAAACATATGCAAGAGTTTCCCCCTAAAACTGTTCAAAGTGGAGTATTTGACGTGAAGTAATTGGAGCCTTAAATGTGTTAATAATTCAAAACAACATTAATTTTGATTAGGGTTGCAAAATTCCGGGAATATTCAAAGTTGGAAACTTTCCATGGGAATATATAGGAATTAACGGGAAATTCATGGGAATAAACATTGAATGCAACATGCTAGATCTTGCAGCATGATTGTTAGCTAAAACAACCTGATTTAATACAAATTCAGTAGAATTTCAACCCTGCACTGTGCATTCCTCCATCACATGTGCAGTGCATTCTTCCATCACATGCACAGATAATTCCCAGCATGCTACACACTACAGCAGGGCTATTGAGGCCACACTAGTATTTGAGCCCAAGAACTTCATCCAGTCAGGTAAGTGTTGATGATATTACTGGGGTAAATATATTTGATCTATGGTATTTAAGTTTAATAGAGGTGTAATTGCTTGTTACTGTATGACTATAGACTACTCCAGCAGACTAGCTAGCTGTTCCTGTACTTGTTCAATGATTTTGGGGCCAATATCTCTAGCTAGCTAGGTTTATGTACCACCACAGTCTCATAATGAACCGAAAATATTTATTCGTTAGCCGTGATGCTAATTTTCTCTATGTTAAATCCTATTCATTTATGCTAACAACGTTAGCGATCTGAATTGACCTTTTTTGTGATCTGTAAAGTTCAACTAGCAAATACTAAATCAAAAGGTGTAGTTTCCTCTGCCTTCTGTTCTGCTAGCCATTCTGTTGTCATACAAGAATGTAGGTTATAGTTTGATTTAGCATGCTGATTGAGTGTTCATTTATTCATCGAGCCTATTTGTATTCATTTGTCCATCAGTAAAATGTTTTTAAAGACAACTCCAATTGTTTAGCTGACTATTTATATCTGTGTGTGGCATTGCATTAGTGTTTTACAAGAATAAATAAATACAAACAATATACCATCTGATGTGTGGAGACATTTCACCCCAACCAATGTAGGCAGAAAGGCGGTGTACATTTGCAAATACTGTGCAAAGAGCTACGTCAAAAATGCCACAAAGATGCAGCAGCATGTAGACAAGTGCCCAATAATATATCATTATTGTAATTCCGCATTAATTCCCATATATTCCCATTAATTCCCATGGACGGTGTTCAACTTTGAATAATCAAAAAATGGTCAATATTTCCAAACTTCCCGAGCTTAACTTCCCGTGGTAAATTTCCGGAAAGTTTCTGGAAATTTACCGGAAACTTTCCACCCCTTTGCAACCCTAATTTTGATTCTTTTTTTTTTTTTTTTTGAGCAATGTCGTTTAAAAAAAGAAAATCCTAGTAAAATTCTCAGAGATCCAAGAAAGGTCCCAATCATAAAGTGCTATAAGTAAGTCATACATTATTTTTTATCTTTATACTTTCAACCCATTAATTTTTTAGATCAACTTCAGATTGATTATAAGTTTTTTTTTA
This sequence comes from Nerophis lumbriciformis, assembly GCF_033978685.3. Lineage (NCBI taxonomy): Eukaryota > Metazoa > Chordata > Actinopteri > Syngnathiformes > Syngnathidae > Nerophis > Nerophis lumbriciformis. The sequence goes on along the minus strand of NC_084570.2, from coordinate 37,567,529 downwards.
TGTTTTAGTCAAAGAAAACTTCGTTTTTTAGGGCAAACACAAAATCTGCAATATTCCCCCCAAAATATTTTAAAATGAAATATATGTGAAATAATTGAAGCTTTGAATTTGCCAATAATACACAACATTTTGATTAATTATTATTATTTAAACAATGACAGTTTAAAATGATAAATACCACTTAAACTACATGATGCCATTTCCATGATCACTAGTGGTAATGTTGTGGCTATGTATGTGTGTAGTGTGCATATATATGTATATACTTATAATTTATGTATATACACATTCAATAAGTTTGTACATAGAGTGGACAGGTAGTTCTAGCTCAGAGTAATTTATGATTTAAAGAAAAGGGGTGGGATTAAATAAGTGTAAACTTCTTCTCACTCCTTTTCAAATATGTAATAAAAAAATAAATAAAAATAAAAAAGTTAATTGCTCATTTTGTTTTGTTTTTTTTTCGTTTTTTATTCTCCATTGTTTTCATTTTGATGTAATGGCTGTTAAGGCTATAGCACTGTATTGGATCAGGCTTGCTCTTGTTTTTTGGCATATTTGAAATTAAAATATATCAAATCAAATCAAATCAAGCTCTCAGGGATCCAATAAAGTCCCACTCATAAAGTGTTAAAAAATAAGTCATACATCATTTGTTACTTATTAATTTTTTAGATCAACTTCAGATCTATCTGTTGATTATACCCCCCCCCCCCCCCCCCCCCCCCCCGCGCCCTCTGTTTTTGTTTAGTTTGTTTTATGCACTTTTTGTCAAAGAAAACTTAGTTTTTTCATAGCAAACACAAAATATCCAATATTTCCCCCTAAAAATGTTCTAAGTGTAATATTTGATTTGAAGTAATTGTGTCACGGCGCGGGCTCGAACCCGCTTTTCCCCTGCAGCTGAGTCTGCCGGCACCTCCGCTGGCAACACGCCCCTGCTCGTGCTGAGCGCAGCAAGCCCACACAACGACAAGGCTGCAGGCAATCAACGCACCTGGGTCTAACGAGAAGGAGCTACATAAAGACCAGCGGACCCAAGGAACCTTTGCCAGAACGTCGCCAATCTTCACAGTAAGCATCACGTGGGTGACATTATTATCACCAGGAAAGATGAGGTCACCTACCTAGGTTCCATTCTAGAGGCTAATCTTTCCTGGGATAAAATGGCAACCAAGGTAATCAAAAAGGTCAACCAACAAACGAGATTTCTCTATAGAATCTCCTCTCTGATCAACAAAAGCACCATGAAGATTCTAGCGGGAACTCTCGTTCAACCCTTTTTCGATTACGCATGCACCTCCTGGTACCCTCGCACCTCCAAAACCCTCAAATCTAAACTCCAAACATCCCAGAACGAGCTAGTGAGATTACTTCTAGACCTCCACCCCAGATCCCACCTCACTCCTACCCACTTCTCCAAAGTGGGCTGGCTCAGGGTGGAGGACAGAGTAAAACAACTTGCACTGAGCCTAGACTATAAAATCCGCTACACCTCCCTGATACCGAAGTACATGTCAAACTACTTCCTTAACGTAAATGACCGCCATAACCACAACACCAAGGGGAGCTCCACTAACCACGTTAAACCCAGATTCCGAACTAACAAAGGTCATAGCTCATTCTCTTTCTATGCCACATCAATGTGGAATGCACTCCCTACAGGTATAAAAGAAAGGGCATCTCTATCCTCCTTCAAAACCGCAATAAAAGTACACCTCCAGGCAACTTCAACCCTAAACTAACACCCTCCCCGGATTGTTGTTAATAATCAAATGTAAACAATCAAATGCAGATATTTTTCTTATTACTTCTGATCTCTATCCCTCTCTCTATGACCACTACTTGCTGTCCATATCCTACCAAGTCAGACCTACACTGTTTCAATATCCATTTCTCTGTTCTCAATTGTTGATGACTGATGATAACAACCAAACCTAACCCCCCCACCCCCCTCCACACCCCGAATTGTAAATAATGTAAATAATTCAATGTATACACCCTGATGATTATCTTGTGTGATGACTGTATTATGATGATAGTATTTATATGATAGTATATATCTGTATCATGAATCAATTTAAGTGGACCCCGACTTAAACAAGTTGAAAAACTTATTCGGGTGTTACCATTTAGTGGTCAATTGTACGGAATATGTACTTCACTGTGCAACCTACTAATTAAAGTCTCAATCAATCAAACGTCTGGCACCCCTCCCTCGTTCCTCACTCGCCTTCTCTGTGCTTTTCCTTGTTCCCTAGTTCATGTCCCTTGTGTGTCCTGCAGTGTCTTCCCCATCATCTGTGATCGTGTGTTACCTCACAACCTCCATCCGGATCTCTGACTGCCTTCCTCGATCCTCCACCCCTGCTCGGACACGGACATCGCTGCCTCTCTCCAACCCTCGACTGCATGCTTGCCTCCCTTGGGACTGACTCTTCGCCTTGCCCCCTTAATTCGACGAAAGATCCATCCAACACGCACAGACAACAAACCCTGGTAATACTTACACGGTTAAATCTACACATCGTCCGCACTCATTCACTTGAAGTAGCATACACACTCCACACACTCATCAAAGGTTTCAATAAACCGCAGTTCTGCCTTGGTGTCGCCTCCTTCCCTTTCCCTGTACACAACAAATTGGAGCGTTAAATATGTCAATAATTCATAACGTTGGTTTTGATTCATTATTATTTTTTGAACAATGACAGTTTAAAAAAAAGTAAAAAAAAAAAAAAAAAAAAAGTACAATTCTCAGCATTTCAAAAGGGTTCCACTCATAAAGTGTTAAAAAATAAGTCGTATATCATTTATTTTTTATTTTCAATCTATGAATTTTCTAGATCAACTTCAGATTGATTATAAGTTTATTAATTTTTTTATGTTTTTGTTTGTGTCACCACCTGCTGCCACCTTGTGGTTTGTATTAAGTTTTCCTTTGTTGGTGCAGTTGACCTTGTTGACCTTAACTTCATTTCTCCTTCCCCTTAGAGTTCCTGTGTTCCCATTGTGGGCGGAGTTGTGAGACGTGCACAGCTGCTCCCAATTTACCCTGATGCTATTTAAGCAGCACCTTGGCAGCTGGATGGCACTTGGTGATTCCACTCCTCGGCTCTCCACTTCTGATGGCTTCCATGCTTCGTGTTTCTTGCAGCTTGTCATTCTGGCCACTCCCGGTGCCATCCAGCTTGGTGTCTACGTCGGCGGTAGCACGTCTTGCAACTCCGACCCAAGTTTGTTCTATTTTTATATATTATTTTTTGTTTTCTCTAGTGATGGGTTGATGAGGCGTCATGAAGCATTTCGACACATTGCAAAACTGTATTGATACTGCGTCGATACTGTGTCATTAAATACTGACATCTGCTGGACATTAAAAATCCCTACAGGCAACCTATGGACCGACTCAACTGACACTGATTTTATGCCCTAGTACAGGGGTCACCAACCTTTTTGAAACCAAAAACTACTTCTTGGGTACTGATTAATGCGAAGGGCTACCAGTTTGATACACACTTAAATAAATAAATATATTGTCATTTGTAAGTTACACGTAAGTGTGATTTAAACAAGAATAGCTAAATAAATAAATGTATATATATAAAAAAAAATTATTTCTGTCTGTCATTCCGTCGTACATTTTTTTTTCCTTTTACGGAAGGTTTTTTGTAGAGAATAAATGATGAAAAAAACACTTAATTGAACGGTTTAAAAGAGGAGAAAACACGAAAAAAATTCAAATAACATTTTGAAACAGAGTTTATCTTCAATTTCGACTCTTTAAAATTCAAAATTCAACCGACAAAAAGAAGAGAAAAAGTAGCTAATTTGAATCTTTTTGAAAAAATTAAAAAAAGAATTTATGTAACATCATTAGTAATTTTTCCTGATTAAGATACATTTTAGAATTTTGATGACATGTTTTAAATTGGTTAAAATCCAATCTGCACTTTGTTAGAATATTTAACAAATTGGACCAAGCTATATTTCTAACAAAGACAAATCAGTATTTCTTCTAGATTTTCCAGAACAACAATTTTAAAATAAATTCAAAATACTTTGAAATAAGATTTAAATTTGATTCTACAGATTTTCTAGATTTGCCAGAATAATTTTTTTGAATTTTAATCATAGTAAGTTTGAAGAAATATTTCACAAATATTTTTCGTCGAAAAAACAGAAGCTAAAATATTTATTATTCTTTACAATAAAAATTTTTTTTTTACTTGAACATTGATTTAAATTGTCAGGAAAGAAGAGGAAGAAATTTAAAAGGTAAAAAGGTATATTTGTTTAAAAATCCTAAAATCATTTTTAAGGTTGTATTTTTTTCTCTAAAATTGTATTTCTAAAAGTAATAAGAAGCAAAGTAAAAAAATAAATGAATTTATTTAAACAAGTGAAGACCCATCCATCCATCCATTTTCTACCGCTTATTCCAAGTGAAGACCAAGTCTTTAAAATATTTTCTTGGATTTTCAAATTCTATTTGAGTTTTGTCTCTTTTAAAATGAAAAATGTCGAGCAAAGCGAGACCAGCTTGCTAGTAAATAAATACAATTTAAAAAATAGAGGCAGCTCACTGGTAAGTGCTGCTCTTTGAGCTATTTTTAGAACAGGCGAGCGGGCGACTGATCCGGTCCTTACGGGCTACCTGGTGACCGCGGGCACCGCATTGGTGACCCCTGCCCTAGTATATACAATAATATAAACCAAGTCATTGTATTTCATTTAGGATTATTTCATATCTTCATTTCAATAAAAATATATTTTTATCTTTTTTAGATACAGTCAATAAATAATGTGAACATGTATCATAACATGGAAATCTAAGAGAACGTGTTGTGAATGATTGTGGACTGGGAATTGTTTTTATTTTATTTTTTTACACATTTTTATTAAAAAAAAAAAAAAAAGTTTTTCCGACGTATTACATTTTAGACGCTTTCTCTTCTTAGTTATTATTTCTCGGGCTGTAGAAAAGAGCCGCTCACAGGGCACAGAGGAGGCGTCAGTGCGACACAGTTCGCGTATTGGTCACGTGACCAAAACAGCTCATGATCGGTCACGTGACTTTCTAAAAGCGGTACGCGCACCGACACAGGGTTTCGCTCTATGAGCTCGACGCATGCGCCGATGCATCGGTGTTGCCGGACCCATCACTAGTTTTCTCCATGTTGCCCATTTTGAGTTCTCCTTTTTGCACCGTCGCCTTTTGTTCCCTCCAGTAAGGAGCGCCTTTTTGTGAGTACAATACTTCAGTAAAGAACTGTTCAACTCACCTTTTGTCTGCATCCTTGGGTTCCTCTCAAACTGTGTTATACAGAGCTGTGACACTATGCACTTTTAGTCAAAGAAATCTTGAGTTTTTTTTATGGAAAAAACTAAATCTGCAATATTCCCCCAAAATATTAAAGTGTAATATTTGATGTGTATTAATTGGATCCTTAAACATGTCAATAATTCAAAACATTAATTTTGATTCATTATTATTTAAACAATGAATTTAAAAATTAAAAATCCCACTTAAACTCTCAGGGATCCAAAAGGGTTCCACTAATAAAGTGTTAAAAATAAGTCATTGTTTGTTTTTTTTACTTTCAACCCATTCATTATTTAGATTAACTTCAGATCTATCCGTTCTGTTTGTTTTATGCACTTTTTGTGAAAGAAAACTTGGGTTTTTATGGTAAAAACACAAAATATGCAATATGTCCCCCTAAAAATGTTAGTGTAATATTTGATGTGAAGTAATTGGAGCCTTAAATATGTCAATAATTCATAATAACATTCATTTTGATTAATTATTATTTAAACATTGACAGTTTTAAATGAAAATTCCCACTTAAACTCTCAGGGATCACAAAGGGTCCCACTCATAAAGTGTTTTAAAAAAAAAAATAGGTCATTCATTATTTTATTTTTTTTACTTTCGACCCATTAATTTTCAAGATCAACTTCAGAATCACTATACGTTTTTATTACTTCTTTTTCAAATGTTTTTGTTTGTTTTATGCACTTTTTGTCAGACTTTTTTTTTTTTTTTAAGGAAACACAAAACATGCAAAAAAAAATGTAATGTGACGTAATTGTAGTCTTAAATATGTCAACAATTCATAACATTGATTTTGATTCATTATTTTTTGAGAAATGACAGTTTTAAAAAAATGGTAGCTTTGTGTTATTACTGTTGGGTCTTTGGTTCCCCTTTTTTTTCTTTTTTTTTGGAATAATATTTTTAGAATGTGGGTTGTTAAATTAGCTGCGGGCCGCAAACGGCCTCCGGGGGCGCACTTTGGCCACCTCTGCCATAAATGAGCGCCTGAAGTAAATTTGCTGCTGAGTCGGCTGCTTCACCTCCAAAAGCAATTAACTCTAATTAGCACAGAGTAAAAGTAACACAGTCATTAACAGCTGTGGCTGTAGGCAACTTCCGCGCACCATCTTGCGAATAAAGCCTTTTATTCCTGCACAAATGTTTGTATTACCGTGTACTGACTGACTGTGTTTTGTTTCCAGCATTCCTTGTAGTATTCTGCTACGAGTCACATCTTAATTCACAGCAAAACACTAGCGCCATCTTGTGGCTCAGATGTGATGTTTGCAGCACAATATTTATTATTTACAATTTATGATGCTAATCATTGTTTTGTCCTTTAGTTTATAGGACAACATTAAATAATATTTGGTAACATACTTACATGGTTCTTACTACATATTGGGCATGAAAACCATGTGATTTCTCTCAGCCAATCAGCAAAGAGGGGCCACGAACATGAAGCACGATAATTCATTATATATTTCTTTATTAGATTATTATCCTGACATATCATTTCTAGCAATAAAAATATTTAAAAAAAATGACATACATGAAATTAGAATTGTAAAATTAAATGACATGATAATAAAATGTGGTTAGCGTGTAGGCCACACAGTCAGGAAGCTGCTGGGATAGGCTCCTACCTAGTGAGGATGATGAAAAAAAATAGATGATTTACAAAAACTTAACTTGGTCAAATTTTTCTTGAGGGTTTCCTTACGGTAAAATTGGGGTGACCAACCAACAACTCGCCAGCATGTTCGTTTTGGCCCGCGAAAAAAGTCACAAGTTTAATAAGGGATTTGGCCCAACTTTATTTTGAAAATCTGACAGTATAATTGCTACTAATTTGTTGGCATCGTGTGGACACTGTGAGTAATTCGGCTTAAAAACCACAAATTGCACATTGGAGTGAAAATACAGCACCGCATAGTATTTACTTATATAGTTACTTTGCATGCAGTCGGCTTTTGGCCCCCAGACAAATTTTTTAAGCCCAATGCCGCCCCCCCAGTCAAAAAGTTTGGACAGCCCTGAAGTAAACATTGCACAGCATTCACCTATATGACCCAATACAAACAACCTTCCTTAGTCATGGCACAGAAAAAAATTCAACCAACACAAAAAGTCAACACAGATGGTCACACAACACAACCTTCTCGATTATTTTTTGTTACGGCCCCGTAAGAAGAAAGCATTTTAGCTTTAAGGAGCGACTATGAATGCTATCATCTGTCTGTAAAATGTATATAAATACACCTCTGCGTAACATTGTATCGTTATTAGGTTAAAGAAGAAAATAAATTGATCAACTTACAACAAAGAATGACGTTATTATAATACTTTTTTTTTTTTGTCTGTAACAGAAAAGATTTAAATTGCATCGATTTTCCTGAAATTAAAAACTAAACAAACCCTTTTTTAAACTAAAAGTTTTTTGACCGACTTGAAACATTTGATACTGAAAATTGATCAGAGCACAATATATAAAACACTTTAAAATTAAAATAAATAATTTGTGCAGAGTTTTTTTACTGCATGATATTGATAAAGCACGTTCCCCATGGATCACCCTCTGGCATCACCCCAAGTGGGCCCGCCCCACTATTTAAGAAGACCCGACCTCGAATAAGCGGAAGCGGATGCATGGATGGGGTGTTTGCCTCGTGATGTCATTATATAATTATTTGATTATTTAATATTTTTTACGTACACGGTAAAAATAAAAATAAATCTGTAGATTTAACAGTAAATTCAAAAAGAGGAGAATTTACTGTAAAATATGCTTTTACAGCATATTAATGTGAATGAAAAAACTGTACCACACTAAAATTCTGTCAACTAAGTATCCAATTTTTTAACTGGAAAATCCACGGTTGTTTGTGCATTTTCAGTAAACATAAAACTGGCACTAGTGAGTTTTTTTTACAGTGAAATTCTGACAACTGAACTGCTCATTTTTTAATGATGAAATGTATTATCATTGTGAGAATGAGCTATTTTTAAGTGTTCTTTTTTTAATCCATAGACATGTTTAAATCAGTATTTTCCCATGTAGTATGTCTTCTCGTGACCTCCTTGCTTTTATCTTATGTCCGCTGGTAAACTCTTTGTTTTGTCTTAAGGACTACTGTTTGTCGTCTCACAGAACTGTTTGGGCCAGTTCCTTATCTGTTTTGAAGAAGCAGCCGCGCTCCTTTCTGGGCGAGAAGGGCTGTTTTTGCTCTGCAGAAGCTGACTCTTTTTGTTTGGATTTAGACCTCTTCTTGCTGATGCTATTGTCGCATTGTAAGGGCTGTTCTCCTAAAGCTTTAGTAAAACTTGGCAAAGTACTATTCTGGAGGCAGAAGAAGAAGAGGCAGAAGATGGAGGAGAAGAGGCAGAAGATGGAGGAGAAGAGGCAGAAGATGGAGGAGAAGAAGAAGAAGAATAGGCAGAAGATGGAGGAGAAAAGACAGAAGATGGAGGGGAAGAGGCAGAAGATGGAGGGGAAGAGGCAGAAAATGGAGAAGAAGAGGCAGGAGAAGAAGAAGAAGAGGCAGAAGAAGAAGAGGCAGAAGACTGCGGAGAAGAGGCAGAAGATGGAGGAGGAGAAGAGGCAGAAGGAGAAGAGGCAGAAGATGGAGGAGAAGAGGCAGAAGATGGAGGAGGAGAAGAGGCAGAAGATGGAGGAGAACAAGAGGCAGAAGAACAAGAGGCAGAAGATGGAGGAGAAGAGGCAGAAGATGGAGGAGAAGAGGCAGAAGATGGAGAAGAAGAAGAGGCAGAAGAAGAAGAGGCAGAAGATGGAGGAGAAGAGGCAGAGGATGGAGGAGATGAGGCAGAAGATGGAGGAGAAGAGGCAGAAAATGGACAAGAGGCAGAAGATGGAGGAGAAGAAGAAGATGAGGCAGAAGATGGAGGAGAAGAAGAAGAAGAAGATGCAGAAGAAGAAGAGGCAGAAGATGGAGGAGAAGAAGAAGAAGAGGCAGAAGAATAAGAGGCAGAAGATGGAGGAGAAGAAAAAGAGGCAGAAGATGGAGAAGAAGAAGAAGAGGCATAAGATGGAGAAGAAGAAGATGGAGAAGAAGAAGAAGAAGAGGCAGAAGATGGAGAAGAAGGAAAAGAGGCAGAAGAAGGGGAAGAAGAAGAAGAAAAATAAGAATTTTGGTGTAGAAAACCATATGTGTGAATGTTTTGGAGCATTTACACAATAAGTAGGAAAAAGTACTTTATAATGGCATATTATTTCCAGGCTTTTACGGGTTTTATAAAATGACGTGGCGGGCCTGGTGTCATTTTTATTTTGAATACTGCATGCAAACAAAGCAAGGCACTTCCAATATAACAGATATTCACTAAGTTGAGCGATAAACTTCTTTCTACAAACACATTTTTTTAAAGAAAGTAATGTGATACAATACAAAAATATTGTAAAATATATATATTTTTAAAGGCAAAACATTCTGGCGTATTAAGTATTTTCTTTTTCTTTTTTAAAATGTTTTCCAAGATTGTATTAATAATTAGAAATCATTATTCCAAAGGTTTTACTTGCAGAAATCGACTTTTATGTACAAAAAAATGTATTTTGAAATATAATAATATTGATAATTTCTAGGTTGCCATCTTGGCTTCACGGTGGTAGAGGGGTTAGTGCATCTGCCTCACAATACGAAGGTCCTGAGTAGTCTTGGGTTCAATCCCGGGCTCGGGATCTTTCTGTGTGGAGTTTGCATGTTCTCCCCGTGACTGCGTGGGTTCCCTCCGGGTACTCCGGCTTCCTCCCACCTCCAAAGACATGCACCTGGGGATAGGTTGATTGGCAACACTAAATTGGCCCTAGTCCTATTCGACCCAACTCTCTCCTTTGAATCACACATTAAGAGTGTCACTAAAACGGCCTTCTTTCATCTCCGTAATATCGCTAAAATTTGTTCTATTTTATCCACTAGCGACGCTGAGATCATTATTCATGCGTTCGTTACGTCTCGTCTCGACTACTGTAACGTATTATTTTCGGGTCTCCCTATGTCTAGCATTAAAAAATTACAGTTGGTACAAAATGCGGCTGCTAGACTTTTGACAAGAACAAGAAAGTTTGATCATATTACGCCTATACTGGCTCACCTGCACTGGCTTCCTGTGCACTTAAGATGTGAGTTTAAGGTTTTACTACTTACGTATAAAATACTACACGGTCTAGCTCCGTCCTATCTTGTCGATTGTATTGTACCATATGTCCCGGCAAGAAATCTGCGTTCAAAGAACTCCGGCTTATTAGTGATTCCCAGAGCCCAAAAAAAGTCTGCGGGCTATAGAGCGTTTTCTATTCGGGCTCCAGTACTATGGAATGCCCTCCCGGTAACAATTAGAGATGCTACCTCAGTAGAAGCATTTAAGTCCCATCTTAAAACTCATTTGTATACTCTAGCCTTTAAATAGCCCCCCTGTTGGACCAGTTGATCTGCCGTTTCTTTTCTTTTCTCCTCTGCTCCCCTTTTCCTTGAGGGGGGGGGGGGGGGCACAGGTCCGGTGGCCATGGATGAAGTGCTGGCTGTCCAGAGTCGGGACCCGGGGTGGACCGCTCGCCTGTGCATCGGCTGGGAACATCTCTACGCTGCTGACCCGTCTCCGCTCGGGATGGTGTCCTGCTGGCCCCACTATGGACTGGACTCTTACTATTATGTTGGATCCACTATGGACTGGACTCTCACAATATTATGTCAGACCCACTCGACATCCATTGCTTTCGGTCTCCCCTAGAGGGGGGGGGGTTACCCACATATGCGGTCCTCTCCAAGGTTTCTCATAGTCATTCACATCGACGTCCCACTGGGGTGAGTTTTTCCTTGCCCGTATGTGGGCTTTGTACCGAGGATGTCGTTGTGGCTTGTGCAGCCCTTTGAGACACTTGTGATTTAGGGCTATATAAATAAAGATTGATTGATAGTGTGTGGATGTGAGTGTGAATGTTGTCTGTCTATCTGTGTTGGCCCTGCGATGAGGTGGCGACTTGTCCAGGGTGTACCCCGCCTTCCGCCCGATTGTAGCTGAGATAGGCTCCAGCGCCCCCCGCGACCCCAAAGGGAATAAGCGGTAGAAAATGGATGGATGGAGGTTGCCATCTTTTCATGTCATCTCTTTTATAGTAAATACTTTCTGGCTGATCTACTCCCAAAATAAATGTACAGTTTCACATTCCAAAAATAAAATGATTTACATCTTGTACAACAATACAGATTTAACAGTTGTCAATCATAATGTTACTTTTTTTTTTCCAAAAAGAAAAAAACCCGGGCTTTGAGATTGACACCTGTGCTGTAGGGATTTCCGTTTCCGGTTTCGGGGGCGTTTATTAGGTGACCAAACCGGAAACGCGCTTGATCGCAGTTGGTCTTCACCTTGCTAAGCGAAAGTGACAGTCGCTGGTTCATGAGGAGAGAGGAGAAGTTACACACCGCCAAACCTTCGCCTTCTCCTCGCCTTCGCCATGGAGGCTCGGGTGGGCTTCTCCCGCGAGGAAATCAACAGCACGGTGTGGGAGGTTCCGGAGAAGTACACTCGGCTCAAGCAGATCGGAACCGGGGCGTACGGCTGCGTGTGGTGGGTCGATGATTGCTATTATTATTAATATTATTATTATTGTTGTTGTTGTTGTTACAGTCGGCTTGTATGGACATTATTAGCTTGTACCGCTGTTATTATTATTATTATTATGGTTATTATTGTTGTTGTTACTGTCGGCTTGTACCTGGCTGGGAGCTAAGCTAGCTGTGACACGCGCACGCGCACACCGCAGTTGGCCTTGCAGGACGGGATCCAAAACACACAGCGTGATGACGTCACCACCGGGAATGTCCCCTGCGGTGGTTCCTTCAGCAGCTCCATCCAGCCTCTATTCCACATGAATATTTCATAATGCCAATAACGTGTTGTGAGTAGGAAATGAGCAATGACGTCATCTCCAGAAGATCATAGCACTTCCCCAACGTCCAATCAGATTGCGCCGAGTGCCCCTTGAGGGCGTAGTTTGCAGCAGGCGTGTCCAAAGTGTGGCCTTCTTGAAAACTGACATTGCTCAAAAAATAATAATTAATCAAATCAACGTTATGAATTATTGGCATATTCAAGGCTCCAATTATCCATCTATCCATCCATTTTCTACCGCTTGTCCCTTTTGGGGTCACGGGGGGTGCTGGAGCCTATCTCAGCTGCATTCGGGCGGAAGGCGATGTACACCCTGGACAAGTCGCTACCTCATCACAGGGCCAACACAGATAGACAGACAACATTCACACTCACATTCACACACTAGGGCCAATTTAGTGTTGCCAATCAACCTAGGTGCATGTTTTTGGCGGTGGGAGGAAGCCGGAGTACCCGAAGGGAACCCACGCAGTCACGGGGAGAACATGCAAACTTCACACAGAAAGATCCCGAGCCCGGGATTGAACTCAGGACTAATCAGGACCTTCGTATTGTGAGGCACATGCACTAACCCCTGTGGCACCGTGCTGCCCAGGCTCCAATTACTTTACATCAAATATTACACTTTAATATATTTTTTTGGGGGGGGGGATATTGCATATTTTCTATGTTTGCCATTTTAACAAAAAGGTTTTCTTTGGGAAAAAAAGGGCATAAACAAACAAAAACAACCATAATAATAGTAAAAACCAGAAACGCCACAAAGTGGCCCCAATGTAATCACAATGTGACCTTACTGTGGCCCTGATGTAACCACAATGTGGCCCCACTGGGACTCCAACAGGGTCACCACAATGTGGCCCCAATATGGCCATAATGTACCCACAAGGTGGCCCTGATGTGGCCGTAACGTAACCACAATGTGGCCCCAATATGGCCCTAATGTAACCACAATATGGCCCTAATGTAACCATAATGTGACCCCAAAGGGGCCCTAATGTAATCACAATGTGACCTCAATGTAGCCCTAATGGAACCACAATGTGGCCCTAATGTAACTAAGGCTGCAGCTAACGATTATTTTTCTATCGATTAATCTATAGATTTTTTTTATTTTTTTTTCTCGATTAATCGGTT